>NW_015505696.1:283685-360073 GCF_001515645.1 Sinocyclocheilus grahami
GTGAGAGTGAGAGTGAGAGTGAGAGTGAGAGTGAGAGTGAGTGTGTGTGTGTGTGTGAGAGTGAGTGTGTGTACGTCAGCATGAACACCATAAGTACTGGAAAAGAGATGCTGCTCTGAATGAAAAGAAAGTGAGCATTAATGGAGACGATCTTCTCATTCATTCTTCAGCATGAGATCCTGTTAAAGCTCCACTAGTTCATGGAGACTGTAATTTAATTTACATCCTACATCATGAAACATAATCGTCAGAGCACAATGAACCTGACAGCTGTCAGAGATCCAATACTGGAGTAATTGTACTTCATTACTACACTTAAGTATTATTTTGGTGAACTTGCACTTATGATACTCAATCAATATTGAAACTGAATCCTGTTTTTAGTTTTCAATCACAATTTAAAATAACATTTGTAAAATGTAATTGATTCCTGTGATGCGTCTTCAGTGTCACGTGATCTTCAGAAATCAGTATAATATGCTGATCTGCTGGCTCAAGAAACATTTATGATTATTATCAATGCTGAAAACCGTTGTGCTGCACAATATTTTTGTGGAAACTGTGATTCACTTTATTTTTCAGGATTCACAGATGAATAGAAAGTTCAAAAGAACAGCATTTATTTGAAACGGAAATATTATGTAACATTATAAATGTTTTCACCATCACTTTTGATCCATTTAATGCATCCTTGCTGAATGCAAGTATTAATTTCACATCAATAAAAACAACACTGCAAAACAGTAGATGAACAGATGCTGATGGTCGTATTGTACCCAGTGCCATCTGTAATAATCCGTCACCATCTAATCTACACAGATGAATCAGAGTTATAATCAATAATCATTCAAAGAGAAGCGCACCAGAGTGAATCGGTGTGTGTGTGTGCTCTCAGGCAGATTTCACGCTGAGACACTAATTACAGACATGTAGAGCTCAGCACAACACACGCAAGAACCAGCAGCGCTGCTATGTGCACACGCGTGTGTGTAATTAACCTCCGCCGCTCCAATCACAGACAACACTTTGCACTGCATTTAAGAGGAGCGATGATGATACAGAAGTCCTCTGTGTGCGTGAACTTTGATCCAAACCCGTAACTACAACCCAGTGTTTTCCCAGAATGCATCACTCATCTATCTTTTATTATAATTGTCTGTTTTTACTCTTTTATTAAGTCAAGTGTCACTATTACTAGTACCCAGTCATTTCATTTTTATGCATTTTACTCTTACATTTATGCATTTGGAGGATGGTTTTATCTAGTTCATGCATTCCTGGGGAATTGAACCCATGACCTTGGTGTTGCCAGCGGCATGCTCTACTGTTTGAGCTACATCTGAACAAAATTTCACCTGTCTGAAAAAAGACACATGCTTTGAGGAATCATTCACATATGGAGTAAAAACTCAACTTCAATATTAAGTGTTAAATGTATTTAACTAACATATTCTGACTACTTTTTAGATTACGTTTGATCTAACTTGATTTAAACTTGCCATTAAACGAACCATATTGATATAAAAAAGCAAAGAGAAAGAAGATGTATTACATTTTTTTTATATCAACATCATAAAATGGTTTTCAAATTACATTAATCCAGGGTTTCCCAAACTGGGCTTAATGCAAGAACTGCAGTGGGTTTGTAAAATAAAAGCTAATAATTAATTAAATTTAAAAAATTTAAAATAAATGATTTAAACACTTGAACACTTTAAAAAATAATAATAATTTGTTTACCATATCCATAATTCGTAATCCATAAAAAATGTAACCGTAATCTGATTATGAGCATTTTAAAATAATTTACTCCAATTACGAGTACTTGATTTGTCTCCGCTTTAATGCACCTCAGAATAACAAAAGCAGCCAAATGTCAATAGTTTTAATGACAAAATGTATCATTTAACTTAGTTTTTCTGCTGATTAAGGAATATTACAAGACTTCATATTATAACATAACATATATTTGTGCGAAAGTGTGACAAGATCCAGTAAAACAGACACCATTTTTGGAATCAGCACCTTAAAATGAGTAAGAAACAAGTGTTGAATTTCGTTCAGCAAACATGATGCAGGCGGCGTAATAGAAAACACCACTAATAACAGTGATTTAAACTGTGTACAAGCATGCAACCACTAGCAGTGACTATTACTGAAAATAATAGAAAGAGTGAGCGGGGCAGAAAAACAGCGAGAGAGAGAGAGAGAGAGAGAGATCAAGTGTCTCTATAAACTGTCATCTGTTGAGGTCATGGAGGTCAAGAGGTCAGTGGGTCAGTAGATCAATCCTGAGCTTACAGGGAGTTTAACTTCTAAAAACAGCAAAGCTCAAATCCACCCTCAGGATTAGCATCTGATGACACTATATGCATCAAAATCATTGTTTATATTCGTTTTACTTTACATTTGACACTGAAATCAGGGTGTGTGGTAAAAAAGGACAAACAAACACCTGCTATTGACACTCAAAAGCTCAAAGAAGGAATCCGCTGCAGTTTGTATGGACTCGTCCATCTGTTGTTGATTTCACCAGACTGAATCGTCTAGCGCAGTAAACCCAGACGGGACGAGCTCAAGACGAGTTCCTCGTGCCCAGACGTGCCCTCTGCTGCGACGCTCAGATCAACAGGACTAATCCAGCTTCAGCATCGCCAGACACACGCCAACAACTACCAGCTAAAACACTCCTAACCAGGAGCCACACGAAGCCATTACCGACACCAGGTAACTTGTCACTAAAGGTGAAAAAGCAATCACAACAATTACTTTTCCAAAAGTTGATGTTTAATATTCAGTCGTGTGGAGTTACAGAAATGGCCTGTGCCACGCGTAAAGAATCTCTCAAGAATTAATAAGGAAGAAACTGCATTTAATATCTTGTTGCTTTATGATGTTATGCCTGGTTGGAACTAGTGTAAGAGCCTGTTGATTCCTTGGTACTAACTAACTAAACTCTTATTTCAAAAGACCCAGGAAAAAACAGTAACCTGGATGAATTGCAGGAGATGCAACAAATATGAGGCGCTTTCTGAAGGCAATTTATTAGAAAACAAGCAGCTAAGAGAATAAGAGTAGTGGTCAACCGATATAGGTTTTTTGATGGCCGATATAAAGCCGATATAAGTGACCCTGGACCACAAAACCAGTCATAAGGGTCAATTTTTTTAAATTGAGATTTATACATTATCTGAAAGCTGAATAAATAAGCTTTCCATTGATGTATGGTTTGTTAGGATAGGACAATATTTGGCCGAGATTAGTGGTCGACCGATATGGGTTTTTTTGACAGCCGATGCCGATATCTTGGAAAGCAGGGTGGCCGATGGCCGATATAATTTTATTTATTTTAATTAATATTTAAGATAATTTGAAATCACTAGTTTAAAGTTCGTCGATCGCGCGTCTCAGTGAAGCTGAACTCTCCACCTGTCCGCATTCAATGCACACGGATCGACCGTCACGCAGAGAACACGCGGTCATGCAGGATACAAATGCACACTTCACAAGATCTCAACTAGATTCGACTAAGTCTGCAAGGTTTGTGAAATTAAATGTTCATTACTCATTCAAAGATTTGTTTAAATTATATAAATGCGTATTTGCTGAATGCTGACTGCAAATGAGAAAGTATTATAATGTTTGCCTTTCTATTACTAATAATATTAAAGCAATCGTTTAATAATAATATTAAAGCATTTTAATTCCTTTGTTTAACAGTTCTATCTGATTATTAGATAGACTTATCCATATTAGACAGAACTGAACGACGACAGCGAACGTGAGCACTGTGTGCTCAGGCTGGCTGCCGTTCTCAAGTCCCGCCTCGAACACATCGGCCAAACAGAAAAAGTTGAAAAATGCCAAATATCGGCCGATATATATCGGTCGACCACTAGCCGAGATGCAACTATTTGGAAATCTGGAATCTGAGGGTGCAAAAAAAAATCTAAATATTGAGAAAATCGTCTTTAAAGTTGTCCAAATGAAGTTCTTAGCAATGCATATTACTAATCAAACATTACGTTTTAATATATTTACAGTAGGAAATTTACAAAAAATCTTCATGGAACATGATCTTTAGTTAATATCCTAATTATTTTTGGCATAAAAGAGAAATCTATAATTGTGACCCATACAATGTATTGTTGGCTATTGCTACAAATATCCCCCAGCGACTTAAGACTGCTTTTGTGCTCCAGGGTCACATATATGATTTTATACTATTTAATTTAAAGATTAACAGTTGCTGCAAATAAATTTATATTTCTTTTACATAATATTTACTAAAATGAAAATATATATATTTTTTAAATGAATCCAATTGAAGACAAAAATAATTTGGACTTGATAAAATAACAAATAAATAAATAAACTGTAAAACAAAAAGATTTATATTTCTCACTTTTATTCTAACTTAACTTCTTGATTCAAAATAAAAATCCTGCTTAAAACACTTGTTGTCCAAACAGAAAAAATTGGGCAAATAAAAATGCCAAATATCAGCCGATATATCGGTCGACCACTTATTTTATTATACGAGGAGTACAAGCATCTGTATCTTGAAGTTATCTTCCAGTTATTTTAGCTCTACAAAAGTAGCCTGTTATATGCTGCTTGATATTGCAAACATTATTTTAATTTATTATCGTAATCATAAGCACTCGTTTGTATTGTTTACTACACTGTTATTCTTCTAGTTATTCAGCAGTGAATTAATATGAAATCTGGCACATTCACAGTAAATGGCTTACTTCTGCATTGAAAATTAAGAAGCATAAGGGAACATGAAAACATGCAAATTACAAGACAACAATAGTGGCTGACGCCCAAGATCTGAAAACCACTTTCACACCGACCAGTTAAACCAATCTCTGATGCTAAACTAAATCATAAATGTAAAAAGGGTCCTAAATACTACAAACAGATGAACCTGAAAACAACAAAAGTGAAAGATTGTTTGTGTAACGGAAGACACAGTGAGAGAAGAGCCCTTCTGTGGCTGACTGTCATACATAACATTAAGTTGCTGGATATTTCATTCTCATCTTCAGTCCATCTCTCAGGGATGGACAGAGTCTGTCCTCCATTTCACATCTCAGTGAATCCATCATGTGATGCTCCAGTGAGTCCTTCCACTCCTACGAGCCTCCGACACACACACACACACACACAACATGGTGAAAGCACCTCATTCTGAGCTCATCATACACACACACACACCTGATGCATGCTGCACATTTCACACCTCAAAACCACAAAAATGAGCCATGATGCCAAACTACTATTTGAAAACTTGAGCCAATGCACACAGGTCCTCTAGCATCTAAAACACTTCAGAAATGTCTCAAGCTCCAGCTGTTATGATGGTGAAAGCACCTCATTCTGAGCTCATCATACACACACACACACACACACCTGATGCATGCTGCACATTTCACACCTCAAAACCACAAAAATGAGCCACGATGCCAAACTACTATTTGAAAACTTGAGCCAATGCACACAGGTCCTCTAGCATCTAAAACACTTCAGAAATGTCTCAAGCTCCAGCTGTTATGCAAAAAGACTTACAAATGACAACAACACAAGCATAAGTGACTCATGTAATGGTGAATGCTATATTATCGGGCAATGCCGATAATTACAAGACGCCAAATGTCTAATATTAATGATATATCGGTCTACCGCAATACGGGAACATGAAACAAAACATGATGCTGGAGGTCTGAAAACCACTTTCCACAACGCAACAATGCAATGTCTGTCATAACAATGAAAACTACAACCATCATCTCTAAATGTCTGCTGTAAACATCTACACCATTTAATATCTACTTACAGTCCCAAACACAACAACTGAATCTAATCAGCATTCATCAATGGATAATGACATGCTTTAGTTTTAAAGGCAACATTAAAATAGCATTTGCCATTGTTAACATTAACCAACAGTTCACTCCAAAGTGATATCAGATGAATTGAAGAAGAAATTATTGTGTCACTTTAACTAGTTGGTTGATGGTTTCCATTAATTCTGAAGAAGCAGAACGATTTCATTTGAATGAAAAAAAATTTCTTTTTGGAATAATGTGTAAATCAGTCACACATGCACTAAGAAACTAAACGGCATCCGTTTTGTTGTTTCATTGAACAGATTTGTCAGTTTAACTAATTGGTTGATGGTTTTAACTTCTCATAGCCCAACAATTCTCCATCACAGCAACATAACATAAATAAATAAAAAAACATTTACAAGACAAAACACCAAGAATGGCATCTTAAACCTCTTCAACTATAGCTTTCAACAATCTGCTAAGTCAACCAAACAAAGAGGTTTTCAAGATTTGAAAACAAGATACCATTAATGCACACAGAGTATCAAAAAACCATAAGATGTGCAACTCTACGAGGCTTACCTTCTTCATTCGGCCGTTGCGTGTTCCTGCGAAAACCACTGTGTTGCCACGGTAATCGTAAGCAGCTACCGAAGTCATTCCGTCATCTTTGTCTATGAAGAGCGGAATGCCCTCGATAGTGCTGGTGCCCCCTAGAGGCTGGTTAAAATCCTGCCCACAGAAGTTATCGTCGATCTGGAGAGGCTGGAAGAGACAAACGAGGCAGAGTTAGAAAAGGGACTCAATCTAAAAGTCAGTGGCTTGGTAAAACAGACTGTCAGGGTGCACTGTAAAAATGACCATGAATTTAACGGTAAAAGACTGTAAAAATGCTACAGTAAAAACCCCTACTATATACGGTGGAAAACTGTATTGAACATTACATGTATTGGACATTAATTTTACGGTAGTATACCGTTTTTGGAAAAGAAAAAGACCGTATAATTTACAGTGAATAACCGTAAATTGACATTCCCAGAATTCCCTGCGTTACATTTCAAATTTTATGTTTTTTTTGTTGAAATAACCATGTTTCTTCTTAGTTTTTTCTTATCAGTTTTGTATATTAGGGTTGTGTGTTACACCTAATGTTGTTAAATTAATGTTTATTGCATTATTTCAGTTTCATGTGTGTTACCGTGATGGTGTTTAGTGTTTGTGTGAATGACGCTGTGCACCTTCTATATGTGTTATTATTTAAAAGCTGCTTGTGATGGGCTTTGGTTCATCATGTGACTTTCTCATCGCTTCAACAGGTTGGTATATTAACATTATATCAGTTAATGAAATTACGGTATCTAACTGTAAATTTAAGTTAAAACCGTAAAACCTAAAACGTTGCTACCGTATTTTTTACGGTAAAATTCCGGCAACCACAGCTGCCGTTTTTTTACAGAATTTTTTTTACAGTGTGGGTTTTTCCTAAAAACAGTATCAGCGGAGGTCACAGCTGTATGGTTATCACATGGATGACAAAATGAAAAAGCTAGGTCACTGTATTGCAGGAAACTCTGGAAAATGGACGCGAGGACGCGGAAGTTAGAGAGTGGGAAAAGGCTAATATATTTACAATACATATAAAACCAATTTACTGTTATTTTCATTTTCCAACAGACTGCCATTTTTAAGTATCTGTTAGTTAAGTGATATATATATATATATATATATATATATATATATTATTATGATTACAATTATTATATTATTGTTGCTTTTGTTAAAATAATCACAAGATGGTCACAAGATTAATTTTTATACCATAAATGTAGAATCATTTCACTTTTATTTTGCTGGAATATGTTCATTACTTATTACTTATATATATTTTAGATTTGGTCTTAACATTTAGATGTTAGCTGAAGTGAAATTTAAGACATTGAAGTTGATTAAGAACACTGTTATTCTTTTATCGTGAATTCATATGTTTCATGGCCAAGTTTGTCCTTAAGTGCTATACATCTTGTAGAGGTCTCGAAAAATGACATTGAATAAATTTAAAGTGGAAAAATGAGACTAGGTCAGGAACAACCTGGAGCAAAGTGTGTTTTATCTTCTTGTCAGACTAGCTGTGCGATCAGTTTATCAGACACGGCTCAGTGATTTTTCCACTATTCCACTTCACATGCATTTTTCACGCTTGTGATTATAACAAAGCACTGTTCAAATGTATCACAGATTAAAGGCAGCAAAAACTTGTTTTTTAACAGTTGGAACATTTCATGATAAAGCAGGGGAAATACTTTAAAATCTAGTTACATACTTTAATAATATAATTTCCTTATACATTGTGTACACCTTTCATCTATAATTTCCAAGAAATATTTTCAAATGTATTTCAAGGTAAAAAAGTATGTTTTTACAAAAATCATGAAAGTTTATGGGAAGTCACATCAGGGGTACCCTATGATATTTGTTTTGTTTTTTCCTGCATGTTGATTGGATCACATGTCTTTGATGTTTGGACAAAAGTTTTAAATATATTTATATGCAGTGAAATGCTTTTATAAACTTTTATATAAAAAATACTCTATTAAATAGTAGATTGTGCCAAATTACTTGAGGTTTTCTTTTTAAGAATATTATCCTTATAACAAGTCTATTTCTTTATTATGAAATCAGGACCGCTACATATTTTTGACTTTATGTTCACCAAAAAATAAATAAAATTAAAGACATGCTCATCATAGAAGAGATGAAACTGAATTAATGTAATTTTGAGTTTGATGGGTTTTTTGTTTGTGTTTTATTTTTAATTAATAGATAGGAGAACAAATTAATTCAGTGTGATTGACCTAATTGTTTGTAGTGTATCTTCAGTTGGCAATTCTGTATTGGATGTCAGATTGATGTCACTGATGTTTTGGAAGTTACTTTATGTGCCAATTCAACTGAAAATACTGTGCATGTTTTTATAGAGGATACATATGAGAGAACCCTTATGGTTGATGAGGAGGAGACGACCCTAGTTGTGATGGACACATGGGAAACAGAAAAACAGGTATGCAAACATCATACATCAATATGTCTCAGCATATTAGCCTCAGTAACCTATGAATTACCGAATGTAAATAAAGGAAAATCTGAAGTCATGTGTTCTTCAGGGGGTTGCATGTGTCTGCCAGCCGTGAGTCTGTGGTTTGCAGACACAAGTCTCACCTACAGGGCCACAATGCCCTTTGTGCAGTGCTGTGGAAAAAACGTGGCCACTTGCTGCCAGTCACTAAACTCCATTGAGCGATGCCCTGCAGTGAGCAAGCAACATACAGCTGGCCCCTGCTGCTGACCACACAGCCAAGTACACTGATAGCTCTGGGGCCTAATTACACCGCTATCGATGACTCTCCTCTGTGAGGTCTGTCTGGCAGCATACACACACACACACACACACACACACACGCATACATACATACATACATACAGGTGTATACTATTGTTCAAAAGTTTGGGGCCAGTAAGATTTTTTTTATGTTTTTGAAAGAAGTCGTCTTCTGCTCACCAAGGCATTTATTTAATCAAAGGTACAGTAAAAAAAAAGTGAAATATTATTATAATTTCAAATAGCTGTTTTCTATGTGAATCTCTGTTAAACTGTAATGTATTCCTGTGATGCGCAGCTGTATTTTCAGCATCATTCCTCCAGTCTTCAGTGTCACATGATCTTCAGAAATCAGTATAATATGCTGCTTTGCTGCTCGAGAAACATTTCTGATTATTATCAATGTTGAAAACGGTTGTGCTGCACAATATTTTTATGGAAACTGTGATGCATTTTATTTTTCAGGATTCCTTGATGAATAGAAAGTTCAAAAGAACAGCATTTATTTGAAATAGAAATATTTTGTAACATTAGAATTGTCTTTGCTGTCACTTTTGAACAACTTAAAATCTCCTTGTTGAATAAAAGTATTAATGTCTTTACTAAAAAAAAAAAAAAGTACTGACCCGAAACATTTGAATGGAAGTGTACACGTGTAGACTTTTATTTCCATTAATTTTGACCATTTCACTGTATTCACCATTTTTATGCATGCATTTTTAAGTATTTTGGAAAATATAATATTAGTAAAGTATTGTGTTTGGAACGAATGAATTTCTCGTCACATAAAACAAATCAAGGAACTGAATCATTTAGGATGATTTTACATGGCTACTTTTTAAAAATTACACTGTAGAACATTTTCACATATTTCAACTTAATTTCTTAATTAAGTATTATCAACTTGGATAAGTAATTTTAATTTTAATTTTATTAAACTGACTTAAAAAGTCATCAAGTTGAATCTTCATAAGTTGCCACGACTTACTGATCTTATCCCTTTTTTTTTGGTTTCTACAGAAGCATTTATTACTTCATCTGATAGCTCATTCTAAATCATTATCAATATACACAGAGATTCTGATTGGATTGTTTGCTTCCAGAATCCTCTTCTTTTCTATTGCCAGTGTACAGGAAGATCCTCGCTGATGGAATCTGTGCTCACAGAACTCCAATGAAAGAACAGAACGTGAATGCCGTCCATTCACAAAATTCCACTCATTATTCACCACATATTTTGAAAGACGTTCAAACAAACATTACTTAAAAGTTTTTTGTTTTTTTTATGTTTAAAGGGCAAAATATTTTTTGGTCAACTTGCCATGCTTCACAGCTGTACCTTGGAAAAGAAAACTCCTGAAGTGTGTTAAATCTGACAAAACCTCCCACTAGTGACAATCTTAAAAGATAAAAATGATTAAAAATAAATGTTGTGAAATAAATTTTTTTATGATTAGAGTTTAGGTTAGTCTTTGCTTTATTTAGAAACAACAGTCTGTGGTATTTGCTCATTCAGAAGGCTAAGTAAACGTGTGTGTGTGAGTGTGAGTCTGTGTGTGTGAGTGTGTGACTGTGTGTGTGAGACTGTGTGTGCGTGTGTGTGTGTGTGTGTGTGAGAGACTGTGTGTGCGTGTGTGTGTGTGAGAGACTGTGTGTGTGTGTGTGTGTGAGACTGTGTATGTGTGTGAGTGAGTGAGTGAGTCTGTCTGTGTGTGTGTGAGTGAGTGTGTGTGTGTGTGTGTGTGAGCGTGTGTGTGTGTGTGTGTGTGAGCGTGTGTGTGTGTGTGTGTGTGAGCGTGTGTGTGTGTGTGTGTGTGAGCGTGTGTGTGTGTGTGTGTGTGAGCGTGTGTGTGTGTGTGTGTGTGAGCGTGTGTGTGTGTGTGTGTGTGAGCGTGTGTGTGTGTGTGTGTGTGAGCGTGTGTGTGTGTGTGTGTGTGAGCGTGTGTGTGTGTGTGTGTGTGAGCGTGTGTGTGTGTGTGTGTGTGAGCGTGTGTGTGTGTGTGTGTGTGTGCGTGTGTGTGCGAGAGACTGTGTGTGTGTGTGAGAGAGAGACTGTGTGTGTGTGTGTGTGTGTGAGTGAGTGAGTGAGTCTGTCTGTGTGTGAGAGAGAGTGTGTGTGGGTGTGTGAGTGTGAGTGAGTGTGTCTGTCTGTGTGTGTCTGTTTGTGTGTCTGTGTGTGTCTGTTTGTGTGTGTGAGAGAGTGTGTGTGGGTGTGTGTGTGAGTGAGTGTGTCTGTTTGTGTGTGTGAGAGAGTGTGTGTGTGGGTGTGTGTGTGTGTGTGACTGAGTGAGTGTGTCTGTGTGTGTGCGTGTCTGTTTGTGTCCGTGTGTGTGTGCGCGCGTCCTCTAAAGCCGCCCAGGCATACATCAATAACCTTTCTCTCTCTCTTCACCTCTCCTTTACTCTTTGTTTTTCTTTCTGTCTTAATCCATCCAGAAGAGTCTCTATCTCACAGCAGGAAGAAAGGAAAGAGAAGAAAGAAAGAGGAAGGAGTCAGACGGGCATCAATTCACTTAGCAAACTCGCTTTTTCTCCTCTGAGCTAAAAACCTGATGTCAAGCAGTCAGATGCTCTCGCGCGCACACACTGAAAGCTCAGCTGGAGGATTTATCACTTTGAAAACATCAAAAGTAATTTAATTCAACATCTTTATGCCATCATGAGCTGAGCTTATTTAAATATCAGACTTTTAACTATGAGCATGAAGGCAATCCCTTTGAACGGCTGTACAGAAAAAAAGCTGAAATTTGTATTCGATAGAATTTATAGAATTATAGCATTATAGAATTGAATATAGATATATAATACTATTCAAGTCATTTTTTATGTTTTTAAAAGAAGTCTTTTCTGCTCACTAAGGATGGATTTATTTGATCCAAAAATAACAGTAAAAACTGTAATAGTGAAATATTTTTACAATTTAAAACAGCTGTTTTCTATGTGAATATCTGTTAAACTGTAATGTATTTCTGTGATGCACAGCTGTATTTTCAGCATCATTCCTCCAGTCTTCAGTGTCACATGATCTACAGAAATCAGTATAATATGCTGCTTTGCTGCTCAAGAAACATTTCTGATTATCAATGCTGAAAACAGTTGTGCTGCCCAATATTTTTGTGGAAACTTATACAATTTTATTTTTCAGGATTCACCTTTCTATTCTTTTTCTAGAATTTGAAGAACAATAGAAAGTTCAAAAGAACAGCTTTTATTTGAAACAGTAAACTTTTGTAACATTATAAATGCCTTTACGGTCACTTTTGATCAATTTAAAGCATCCTTGATCAATAAAAGTGTTGTTTTTTTTATATATATATATATATATATATCTTACAAACACCAAACTTTTGAACAATAGTGTATGTTTTTTTTTTTTTAAGTCGTGAGCACCTATGATGAATTTTGGATCAGAGCTCTGGTCCCACTGCTATTACACACTCAATTGATGGCTGATGTGATGCAGTATTCTCTCAATCCTCGTGGGTCACACAGACAAGATGAGCATTGCATTCACTCAAAAGTGTGTGTGCTAAAGTAATTACATTCTCTCTCACACACAGACACACATTCACACTTTACTAGTGAAGTGAAAACTAATGCAGGACTAAACGGGTCGCAGAGGGACATACCATCACACACACACACACACACACATATAACCTCACAAAAATAGACGTGCGTGAGTGTGTATGCGAGATGTTTTCAGACTGCTGATTATGTGTCTGCCCAGGGCAGAGGCGAAACCAAACACACCACATTCCACAGGGAGAGCGGGACAGAGAGACATGTGACTGTACAAACTATGTTTAGATTTCTTGCGTTAAACGAGTTTTATTAAGCATGCTGCCTGATCTGATCAGCGCGAATCATTTGAGCAGCACCAGATTTTCAGCATTCTGTTTTGATGAGATTTAAACGGCTCGTTTCTGTCCCTGTGAGTAAGAACACGTTCAGGTGCGGCGCTTCTGTCAGACATGCGGCATTAAAGAGGTTAATTAGCGGTGTACTTAATCACTGACGTCAAGCAGCACGCCAACAACAAGGATTATTTAGCAAGGATAATCAAAAGGAATAGTTCGAAAACCAGAAAGTGTAATCATTTACTCACCATTATGTCACTGCAAACTCATTTGACATCCATCTTCAGGTCAGTAAATGAGAGAATTTAGATTTTTCAGTGAACTATTTGAGGGAACTAAGCCAAACAATGTGTCAAAATGTTTTGTGTTGTGTTGTGGTTTTAAAAACTTTAAGCAAATTTGAATCTGATAAAGATCGTAGAAAATGAAATCTATAAATTTGTTTGGAAACAATATTTTTAAACATGATTTACATTTTACACCACGGACTGTGCCACTCTGATTTCCATATAGACTGCAAAAATAAGAAACCTTCTCTAACAGTCATTCAAAACTAGCATAACCTCTGAAAAAAATCTTAAAGGGCTTTTTGAAATTGAAATTTTTAGTGTCATGAGAAAGGCTCCAAATAACTAGCATAACACGTCCCTATATGCATCCTGGATGTGCTTCAACGAAACCTGAGCATTTCAGATTCACAGTGTGAAACTCACTCTGCATTCAACCATTCAAGGTTGAAGAAGTTTTGTTGAGTGGTTTTTATACAACAATTTAAGAATTGTTCCTGCTACAATTGTGAAATAAACCTCCATTTAAAAGCAGCACTGTACTTGCCACCGAATCACTAATTGACTAGTTAGTTGGATGACTAGTCAACCATCTAGGCTCTTCCTTAATTGTTTCTCACTGTAGAGTTTTAGGACTGAAATTTGGGGTCAGTTGTGTAAAGGCCAGGGATAACCCGGATTAAAAATGGCCATAAGCAAGGATTTAAAAAGACACTAAGCCAGTGGTAAGCACAGTGTGAAGAGCCCATTGTTATATATTTGAACTTTATGAAACAAAAAAAGAGTGAAGAACTTTGCCGATTTCTAACGTTGAAGTATTTAGACATCACGCATTCAGCCACTCTATATCCATATGTTTTGCTACACAAAAATGTATTTCATTCTATATTATTCCACCCGCTTAGAGCTCTTCTGATAGACTTTGAATATAAAGAAAGAGCAAAGATCAAACCAATTTGGAATGAGTCAGAAAAATAAAAATGGTTATCTTAATCTCTGAGTGCTTGGTTAAATGAAAGCCATTCTTTGCCACTGAAAGCCCCAAGAAAGACAGAGCGAGTGAGACGAACAGAGACGAATGAGGAGAGAGAGATTAAGAGCGAGCGAACGAGAGGACAAAAAGCAAGCCCTGGTCCCAGCAGACTCTGATGGCAGAGAAGATGGGATCTAGCCTCGCTAAACAAATTAGATAGCATGAGCGAGAGAGTAACTCATGAAATTTACTCAACTCCCCTAATGATGTTTCTGTCTGACTGAATAATGGAAGCACTTGGGAGAAAGACAACGAGAGAGAATGGACACAAAAGGAAACAGGAGGTGGGTGCTTGTGATATTTATATTCTACAACAATTTAAATGACATTAGAATATTAGACACAGTTAGACACAAGGTAATAGTCTAGGTCTTCAGGTTCTTGACAATGGTTGTACAGTAGGGCCGTCCTCAAATTTGCAGTCCCCAACCCAATGAGTAGAGACTCTACTTATCTAGAGGAATTTACTAGGCCACTACTTGACATTCCCAGCGGTCCCATCCTCACAACCCTAGTCTGATCTACAACTTCACCACTTATATCTAATCACAATCACCCTTTGCACCAAGATAATGGAAGTTGAACTCTGGCAGAGGACATTACTGAAGCACACCCATTCCAACCCAACAAATCAATCGTCGTAGCCATGCAGTGCGTCTTAATGGCCTGCCATGAGAAGGTGGACTTACCGAGTTGATGCATGGTAGCTCCTTGTTGAGTAGCCAGGGCAAAGACAGCCTGCCCTCTCCTCTATAGCACGACTGAATCCTTTCCTTTATCTTCTCCTTTATTCTCGTTAGCGTGAACAGGCAGAGTGCTGTCTCTTTTGGGGGTTTGGCCCGGTTCTTCTGGCCTTGGGAGAAGACCGTAAACAATATGTCCTCTTGCTCGGATATGCCCAAAGAGTTTGCAAGTTGCCTTCCGGGTTTGGCCAAGTAGGCGTCCTGGATCAGTCGGTACTCTACGCCATCTTTGGTGCATCCGATTGGGAACTCCACGTAGGAGTAGAACCTGGGATCATCGATACAGAGTCGCACGATCTTAGAGGTGAAGAACTGTTCCCCACTGGCATCAGGAGAAGTTAGTTGGGTATCCAACTGCAAGGTTAAGTAGTAGACAAACTGTTCACTGCTAAAGCTGTATATGTAGTAGATGTCAAACGTCGGGAATTTGGACAGCGTATCCGAGGGGATCTTCAGCTGGGAGGAGACAAACTCGTCCTGGTGGACAAAGCAGAACATGTCAGCATCTTCCTCATTGACCATCAACTTACGGCTCGAAAGAGTTGGGAAGTACTCTGATTTTCCATCGATGGGAGTTCCAATGAAAAGCTTGCTGATATGGCCCTCAGAGATGATGACTCCGGACATGGTTCCTGACTCGACGACGCTGGAGAGGTAGTGTTCCTTACGGTGCTGTGGCTCACCAAGCTTGAAAAGATCATCCAGGCGTAGAAACTGACAAATGCCTTGCGAGGTGCTACCACAAGCAATGAGTCGGTTTTGGGCATAGTCTATTAGCAGCAGCTTGTTCACATTACTATTTGGGGCAAGGTCATGGGGGCATAACTGTACACCTGGAGGTGGATAGCATTTCTCGTTGTCCAATACAGGACCCGTCATATGACTCCTCAACTTGGTCAAGTTGCTAGAAAGCTTGTATATCCAGTTTACCGCACCAACATACACATCCCCTGTCTTGTTATGGATGGCTAAATGCGTTAGACCCCAGTCAGGGGGCAAGAAGGACCTAAATGGCTCTGGGGATCCTTCAGAAAGGTGAGGGAATATGCAGATAGTCAGCAGCCCAAAAAGCACCACAGTCTTTGGGCTAATAAAGCATTGTGGCCACTGCTGAGGCCACATTTCTGCCCTAGTCCTCACAAGTGAAGAATATGGTGGTCCACACTTCGTCTTCAATCAGGGACTTTTAAACAAACTCAGCAAATAAGAAAGGGACTTAGCACATGCTTTATTGATTGAACGGTTCTTTGCCTTCGCACACAACGGTCATCCACTTCAACATCCACCTCAATTCCTCGTCCTGGGCTCCTGCAGGGCAAAAAACACATTATGAGTGCAAATGGAACATATCCAATTCATTATGCATCATTTATCAAAGTCAAACAGTGAGGAAAGAGAGTCAAGACGATATCTTTCATTTTGCCACAAACCATTTAGAATCGTGTGGTCAAATGAGGTGAACCATGTCAACTTTTAATTACTGAGACTGATAGCTCTGAGGGTGAAGATGGATTGGAGACGCACTGTGTACAAACTCTTCACTAAGCAACACCGCAGCTGTAGAGTTGGTCCTGATTCAATATGGGCATAAGACATCTATCATCACAAAGCATCTGACAGCAGCACTGTGTAGATGAAGTATGCAAGTACATAACAGTGCACCTTTAAAAGTGCCCTGAAAACAAGCAAGTCTAAAGTAAGTCTTTGAGTTCTGAAATGCTTGAAGTTGTTCTGAACATTACAAGGAAAAGAAAATGATATTGTACCGTTTCAAGTCATCTTGAAATGATTTATACATCTTGTCATTTTCAAATGTACAGCTCTGAGAACACAGATTGCACTATAAAGCCAGGAAGAGTTCCACAACAATGCATTACGAAGATTCATTTATAGCTGTACACCATGGTTAGGCTAAATGATCCAAAGTGGTGACAAACCAGTAAACTGTGCTAAAAATATGCTAGGCCTATACACCAAGTATTAATAGTAACTGGGCCATAAGTTTAGACCAGGGTTCCTCTAATCTGCCTCTGGACAGCCACTGACCTAATCAAAGATAACTGTACAAGCTAATCAAGATCTTCAGGGTTACTCAAAAATGTATTAAGATTTTAGACATCGCCATTTAAAGTCAACAGATCAACAAACCCAGAACTGCCCTGTTGAAAAAAACAGCATATGCTGGTTAGGTATGTTATGAAGCTGGTATGCTGGTCCTTTGCTGGTTTATGCTGGTCATGTGCTGGTCGGACCAGTTTAGGACCAGCACATGACCAGCATAAACCAGCAAAGGACCAGCATAAACCAGCATCAAAACATACCTAACCAGCATATGCTGTTTTTTTCAACAGGGTGATATTACAGTAAATAAAAATCTGGACTGGTAGCTCAAAAGGGCTGCCTTGAAACCAAGCGCCAACCTTCCGTGTGAGTGAAGCGCTGCCAAGATGGCGACAGCCAGCTCCACCCACTTTGGGCTTTAAAAATGCTCTTCATAAACCTACAGGTGACGTCACGGACACTACGCCCATGTTTTTATACAGTCTATACTTGAAACCTAACCCCAGGTTGCTCCAGAGGAACTATACCTGTAGTTGTTTTGGATAAAAGCACCTGATAAAAATTACTACCTACTTAATTGTTAGGAAAACAGACTGTAATTCTGCTGATGATGGAAAATAAATCCAAACAAACAAATCTGAGTTCACCTTAATTTCCACTGGGGATTTCACGGAGTCAGAACTACAAAAACAGGAAAATCTCAGCAACAGGAGAGAGCCAGAGGCAAGTGAAAACTATGAAAGATAAAGGAAATAAAGAGGGGAGATAGAGCTGAGGGAAAATAGGAAGAATGTTTTCCTTTCTCTCTCCTTTTCTTTGCCCATTTCTTATCTCCATTGCTTTTTTCCTGTTCGGGTGATTGAGGGCCTTCTTATCTGTCCATCATTCCCCAAGGACGGGATGATGGGAAGTGGCGTCATTCCACAGAGCTTCAGAAACATGCGTGAAAATGGACTGGAAAAGGGAAAGTATTCCTCTGTCTATCAGCAGAGGGCCAACCAACTAAAACGATTCCATTTCAGAGATGAGCTGCTATCATATTTTATATAGAAATTTTGAATTGTTCTGTTATTTTTCCATATATGCAAGTTTGGTAACCCTTACAAACATTCCCCAGTGTAACCCACGAAATGGTAGTACCGTGGTTCGCTCTGAAATACTACAAAAGTACATGAATTTTGTAACCATTCAGTACCATGCCATTACCATCAATTTACTATGGTACCGCCACAGTAAGGCAAATCATAAGTTAGGCTATATTTTGTGCCTGTTGCGTTACTATGTGTAATGTTTGTGTGCATGTGCACGAAATACAGAATGATTAAGACAGAAACCTGTACGAGATTCCCAAACCTCATTTCTCTTCATTTGAGCGGATTGTTCCATGACAGAGTCGACCATAAATAACAAACCAAAGTGCATCTGTGTGTCCTCCAACAGCTACATGGCAATGAAACGGTTAAAACAGTCAACACACAAGTATTTGTAGCGAGTTTAGAGATATGAGCGAGCATGAGTATTGAAACGAATGAATGTGAAAATACAAATGAAAGAATGTCTCCCTAAACGCCTCAGAAAGTACTGACAACTGAGGAGAAATATCAATCTCATCAAGCGATAAAAGAAATTCTTGTCTAACATCCCTGAAGGCTTTCTTTTCATCTTGTGTTCTCATCTTCCACTTTTAGATTTGCCAATTTCCCATGAGTACCTGCACTTCAGACGATCAGTAACTACTTAAATGACACCAATCAATGAATCCACAAACACCAAATGAGTGAAACAGCCGCTGAATGAAATATATATATATATGCATGCCCATGCAAGCTGCAGTTATCACAGATGTTTTTATTTATGTCACGGATCTCAGTCTAGCTCAATATTATCACTGGCATCAGATTCTACTCGTGTCAAATGAGCCACTCGCACACATCCTAAAACCACAGACAGACTACTGTGCAAACACATTATAGTCATAGAACCTTTATTTACTGACACATCTACCACAAGCTTTATTTATGCATAAGCATCCAATAACTTGTTTTTAAATGTTTTATTCAATTATTTAAAACAACCGCAGCATTTCATCGAGGACATGCAATGCTCCTAAAAACATTCTTCATTATCTTTAAGCAAAAAATGCTTCGGGCAAGAAACGTTCCTGACAGGTTTTGTGAGATTCATCCTTAGAAACCGCCACACACCAACGAAACAAGCGCTGGGGTACATTTCAGCATAAGGAACATGAGACACAGTTAATATGGAAGTCAATTCATTCTCCATTTTTCCCACAGCTGCCCGAGGGCACGTTACTCTGCGAGTCGTCTCACAGCCCCTCTGCTTTAGAAAACAGCATAAATTCACGTCCACACACTGCGGACAGACCTCTAAACCCGTCTCCTCAGATAATGGCGAGTGGTGGCAGGCGACCGGCTGATTTATTACTTGTGGCATATCAATTACAGCACCCGCCTCTCAGATGGAGCGCGAATACACACAGAATACACTCCGAAACAGACGTGTATAAAGCACACACAAAAGCAATATACTCATATAAACCAGTAGCCTCAGTTGGGAAAAAACACAGAGAAACTGTATATTTACAATGGCAAACTATGGCATACTTTTTAAAAAAAGAAAGTACAATAAGCATTCTGTGCACAATATGCCTACCCAAATTATGTGCTATATTTGTAAACAACTGCATTACAGATACTCAATCCCACAATGCAATGTGCTCGACAAGACTTCCCACACTGTATAAATGCTTTTTCGAGTATGTTTCACAGGAAAATACTATTTCAGTTTCTCTACGTCAAAATTTCACATTTAATTCAATGCATTCTTTGCTGTTTGTTTGTAATTGTTTGTGAAATTTACTATCAATTTCTGAGCAAAAACGGTTTCTTCATCAAATGTTTAGCTACAGCAATATTGACTAATTTTTAAATGCCAAAAGACACTTTTACACAAGGTTTATTCAAAGACAAGTTTATTTGAACTGGAAGGCACTTTCTGATTTAATATGGTTTAAAATGTTTATCGCTGCTTTACACTATGTAATATATTTCTAGTATATAGGCCTAATATTTGGGTGATTCTTCACTTTCAACAGCTTGAATACTGATTTTTTTTACTGAAATTTTAAACGGGACAGGAAGGAAAACACGAGTGCACCGGAAGTGGTCAGTCAGCGATGGCACGGTCATTTCACAGCTCATTATCTCAATAATTAAACCGTAAATAAGCTGCAGACAAACGAACCGCATGCAAAACTGACCACACGTGTTTTTCCAGCACTACACAGATACGTCACTGAAGAAACAGTGTTCTGTGTTTGGATGGGTGTGAATATATCCATGCACATCCAACATTTATTATCTGTATGCATAACATTTACACAATAATACCCCAAAATACCAGTTACTACTGTAAAACAATAAATCAAAACATGAACTTCTTCAAACAATGCAAGAAGTTTTAGAACCTAAAAGCATGTGACACTGTAGTATTAGCGGTAGTTACCAGTATTTTGTCAGAAACTGAAGTAAGGCGGGGGCTAAACAGATGTTGTTTACACTTCCCCCATCGTTTAACCCTCTTTACCCACCATAGAGGAGTAAAATCCCCCATCACACACCCTGATCTCCAGCCCTGCCCCTGCATGCAGCTCTAAGCTTCCTGAAACCTGTCCAGTTCACTGCACTCATGACATCTACCACACATTTATAACAAAAATCACCATTCATATTCATCCATAAAACCATTATATGATCCCATTATCTGATCTAACAATCTTGGAATAAATCAGAAACCACCCAGCAACCACTCAGAACACCCTAGCAACCGAAGAAAACACTGTACTGTATACTGTGATTGCACGTCAAAATGCAAATGTAAAAATGTAATGTACGCAAGGATTTTAAAAAAGTATTTGTTAAAGAGTTTGTTAAAGATCTACAATCCCATGATGCACTGCGGATGACAATCGAATTTAAATTGACAGAAAAAAATTAACACATTTTTACATATTTTGTCAGTTATAATGGTTTTATTTTCATATATGTGACCGTGGAGCACAAAAGCAGTGTTAAGTCGCTGGGGTATATTTCTAGCAATAGCCAACAATACATTGTATGGGTCAAAATTATAAATTTTTCTTTTATGGCAAAAATCATTAGGTTATTAAGTAAAGATCATGTTCCATGAAGATATTTTGTAAATTTCCTACTGTAAATATATCAAAACTTAATGTTTGATTAGTAATATGCATTGCTAAGAACTTCATTTGGAGTGATTAAAGATGATTTTCTCAATATTTAGATTTTTGTGCACCCTCAGATTCCAGATTTTCAAATAGTTGCATCTCAGCCAAATATTGTCCGATCCTAACAAACCTTACATCAATGATAAGCTTATTTATTCAATCAATCTCAATTAAAAAAAATTTACCCTTATGACTGGTTTTGTGGTCCAGGGTCACATATTTATACAATATATTTCAATGTGTTGCAAGATATGCATATATAGATATACAAAAACTGAAGTAGTTTGAGAGCATAGGACTTTTATTATGTAACTTGCAGTGCTTCATGGTAGTGGAAAGGGCTTAAGTATTTTTTGGCAAGATTTGCATGTCGTATTTATCCGATTGGTAGAGATTTAGTTTGTATAATCATTTTTTTAACCAGCTCACAGCAGGTCTGTTTTAAGACATGTTAAGTTATTAAGCTTCAATTCCCCTTTGGAGAAAACGAACAAGATTTTTACTTCCAGACCTGGACCGTTGCACTATGACCTTCAACCTCTGACTGTTTTGCTCAACAGACACGATGCTATGAAAGAGTGTTTGTTGAACATCCCTCAGCCTTTATTTAATATTTTGACTTCATGACAGTCCTTCACAGAACATTGATTCGTCTAAGAGTGTGAATCAAAAGCATTTAGAGATGTTCTCATTAAAATCATCTAACTGGAGACCATGAAAGACAAAACCAGAATGTTTTGTCTCGAATTACTTCAAAACAGACCAGGATGACCAAAACGCTTCCATTACATCACCTAGCTATTGGGATTACGAGACCACTACCCAGAATCCCCTGCTCCGATGACTTGTGAGGGTTCAGCCTGTTAACATTCCAGAGGAAACGAGAGGAACCGAAGAAAACGAGTCAAGCAGCAACATGTGATCTGTCTGTCAGTCCTGCCGTCTTTCTGGTTTCCTACTTGGCCGCAACACACGGTCAGTGAAGCGTAAGAAACCGTACAGCATGCACAGCTGTGAGTGTCTGCGAGAGATAAAACAAGATACAACTGTGCACGTCCTTTAAATCAAACGGTTTCATCACCTTCCACAACAGCAGAATGAGACCGACGTGTGATCTAAGAGGAGACACACATCTGACTACACTACATGATGTGCAGAACACACGCGTGAACATTTGCAAGCATGCATATGCATGACACGCAGAGGGAATGAATGACAAACTAGTAAAACAGGCTCAATGCTGCATTCGCTCACCCGTCTATCGCCATTATTACATCATATCCACTGCCATGTCTTGCAATGAGTGATTAGGGTGCTCTTTAAATTCCAGTCACATGGTGTTATGCAAATAAGGAAATTAAGTGAATTTCAGAAACGGATGGATTGTTTTTTTCCGGTGCAGTAGTGCATTACATATGCTCGCCAAATGAAATCAGATGCACGATAAACAGGTGAACACCTCTGGAGTCTGCATGTGCAATGCCTAATCTACTATAAAACAAGCCTATATACTATAAAAACTATATAACTATAAAAAAGCACAATGCATAGTGCTCTAGTTTACACTTTGCTGCAATATTAGCTTACAAAGCCTTAAAGGAAGTCATAAATAACTGTGTGATTCCTAGTTTAATGCGATTAAATGCTGTATACTGTATTTAAGCATTCACTTAAATTTAAAAGGCAAAACTTAAAATTAATAACTTTTTATATATTTTATTTATATTGTATTTAATATATTTTTAATAATATAAAACCTCACAGAAAATAAATGTCAGTATATATTCAATTTTAACTATACTATTAATACTATAGAACTATATATATAAAAAAAAGAATAACACAGTGCTCTAGTTTATACTTTACTGCTATATTAGCTTACAAAGCCTTAAAAAGAAGGCATAAAAAAATTGTGATTTCAAGTTTAATGCGAATAAATGACTTACTGTGCATGTATTTTAATACACACTGAAATTGAAAAAACAAGTTAAATTGTTCATAACGTTTTATATTTTAAAAATCGTATTTATATTGTATTTAAAATATTTTATTTACATAAAATGCACATTTATTTATTTCCCATTTTGTTTTCTGTCTCTCTTTCGGTTGCGTTTCTGTCTGTCAGCATTAGTGGTCTTTAAAACAGTCGAACAGTGAAATTTTCCATCCGTTTGTTTTCTCAACTCTCAACCTCAACTCTCGTTTTGTGACCTTTACACACAGATAATTCTATTTTGTTCTGCATCTCATTTTCGCGCATGAGTGTGTGTGTGTGTTGACACTGTGAGCTAATGAATGAGTGTGTGAGCGCTCTGGACTCCCTCCTCTCTGTTTAGCATTCTTCTCATTATCAGAAAGGCTACATTTGCATCTTAAACACAAATTAAACGGTTGCAAATTGAATTGCAGATTTGTGCCACTGCACACAGAAAGAGAGAGAGAGAGAGGGAGGGAGGGAGGGAGGGAGGGAGAGAGAGAGAGAGAGACAGAGAGTGTGTGTTCTGTAGAAAACAGGTGCTGACTGCAACTTCAGGGAAAGGTGATGTCGTCCCACAATTAGACGCTTACGACTTTAATTGAGGAAAATGAAGATTGAGAAGTTCACAAGATATTAAATTGCTGTTATTAAGAACACACCAGAATTCACAATTCTGTTGAAGAACACACTCAAAAAGCGTATGAAAATGTACTGTAGTATTAAAGGGATAGTTCACCCAAAAATGAAAATCATCATCATTCACTCACCCTCAAGTTGTTTCAAACCTGTACGAGTTTCTTTCTTCTGTTGAACACAGAAGAAGATATTTTGAAGAATGTTTGTAACCATATAGGTGCTGGTAGCCATTGACTTCCATAGTATGGAAAGAAATACAATGGAAGTCAATGGGGACCAGTTTGGTTACCAACATTCTTCAAAATATCTTCTTCTGTGTTCAATAAGAAACTCATACAGGTTTGAAACAACATGAGTGAGACTAAATGACAAAAATGACATTTTTGGGTGAACTATCCCTTTAAGATGATGCAAAAAGTACATTTCTGGAACATTTCTGCATTTTTGGATAATGCAATTTTATTCATGACTGGAACACAAATGTGTGGGATGACATTTTCATGCCTAGATTAGCGATCCTGAGCACTATCGACAGTTTACTTGGCAAACAACACTAACAGTGCTGTTTACAATAGCGGCGTAGCAGCAAGAGCATGAGAACGAGTGTCTGTATCCCGCAGATCCATGAGGTTTCAAACAAACTTCAACCCGCAGCTCTGAGAGACAAAAGTAGCATCTGTCATAAACCAACCGGCGGAGAAACCTCTAAACAGTGACTCAACCAGACAGACCAACTCGACTTCTTCACCACTAAAACACACACACTTTCACCTTGAGAGTTTGAGCGGTTTTTATTTGCATGCATGTCATCAGTGTGTGGTTTTAACCTCACAAATCTCAATATTTACATAAGATACAGGTAACATGTGCAAACACACAGGGCTGGGGGATATACTCAAGATATGAGAGGCATAATTGTGAGGACTATTTTTTTCAAACCACGGGCCATGCAATTTAAACTACAGTCAAACAAACAAAAAAAGTTAGCTATACATAAACTAACAAAGGGTCACTAACTACACTAAAGCAATTTCAGGCAACAATATTTTTTTTCCCATTATATACACAACTATCCAAAAATATAATTTATAATTTGATAAAAGCTGTGTTTTCTAGTACAAAAACAATGACATAACGTGTCATTATTAAACTTGAAAGAAATGAATACTTTTGAGCAAGGATGCATTAAATCAAGAATCAAAAGTGCCAATAAAGACGTTTATAATGCTACAAAAGATTTCTATTTCAAGTAAATGCTGTTGTTTTGAACTTTCAGTTCATCAAAGAATCCTGAAATATAAAACGTATCACGGTTTCCACAAAAATATGAAGCAGCACAACTGTGTTCAACATTGATAATAATCAGAAATGTTTCTCGAGCAGCAAATCAGCATATTAGAATGATTTCTGAAGGATAAGTAATGATGCTGAAAATTCAGCTTTGATCAAAGCAATAAATTACATTTTAACAGATATTCACATAGAAAACTGCCATTTTAAATTGTAATAATATTTCACAGTATTACTGTTTTTACTGTAATTTTGATCAAATAAATGCAGCCTCGGTGAGCAGAAGAGACTTCTTTTAAATCTTACTGAAACTTTTAACAATGCAATGTGCTTACATTTCTAGAGTGATTAAAAAATAAATAAAAATAACCATGAACCAGCCTTGATTTAAGCCAAGATCTGTTTCACAAGATCACATTGCCAACAGATAAGATACACAGAATTTGATAAATACAAAAAAAATTTCTGCTTGACTTGACTGCTGATTTTGTCAGTATAACATATACTCTGTGCAGTATATAGTAATCTAATAACCACTACTGACAAGCAGTGTTGCCAACTTAACAACTTTGTTGCTAAATTTAGCAACTTTTTCTTCCGAAAGCACCTAGCAACAAATTTCGCTATTTTTAAAATTTATTTGACAACTTTTAGCAACTTTTGATAAGTGACTCAAACGACAAAAAGGCACACATTTTCCATCTAAATGACACAAAATGAGGAAACCACAGATGCTTAGCAGTACACACATCACATGAATTAAGTTAGCTGCTATTAGCAATTGCTCCATTTAATAATAATAATTGAATAATTGTTCATTTATGATACACCTTGTTAGTAGCTCGTACCTGCGATTGTTGATCAGTTAATACACTTTATGAAAAGTATAATTCCTTCATATTAACATAGTAGACTGTGTCCTATTTTTACAGATATTTTCTTAGACTGTAGCATACTAACTAACTGCTAATACACTGCTTAAAACTATAATTGTTCAGAATGTGTAGTTTTACTAGCTAATAAAAAAAACTTAAATTGTATGCTCTAATTGTTCAAAAATGTGTAAGTGTTCAATAATTCAATGTTGTATTTAAAAATACAGTTATATATATTACGTTATAATTTTACGAACAAATCTAAATGAACAAATATAATATTTTTGGTTAACACAATTCTCCACCCACGTCGCCTTGGTCGTGCATTTCGGAATGTCTTTAGAGGATTTGGATCTTTTCCTCTCTGCTGATATTATTCAATCAGATGCATTTATGCTGTAGTTTCCTCCATAAGCACAGACAGACGGAAAGCGTCCCGGCGTGACACGTGTGCACAGGATGCTCTCTGTGTCTCCTGCAATCAGCTGTGAGACGCCGGCGCAATCAAGACACTGATTTCTCCAGCGGTGAAATCAAGCCGGCTGTAGTGTGATTGGCTGCACCCTGCGATCATAAAAAACTCATGCAACTAATACAAAGAAACTGCATAAGCACAACCCGAGGGAAAAGAGATGTGCAGCTATATGAGCACTGCAAAAAAGACGTAAAGTCATTGCACATTTAACCCCATAAAGCCTGCTGTATCATATTTGATATGCACATTTCTAAGGCCTCTAAAATGATTGAAATTAACAAAACCTGTTGCACACAATCTATGCCTTCTGATATAGGAGTAAGAATAACTTTGATATTGTTAGCAATAATTTAATATGAACACTTACTGGACTGAAGCAGCTTTGTTTTACATGATTATCCATACATCACTTTTTAGAAAAATCTCAAATATGATCATCAGGCTTTTGAGGAACGTTTATTTGTTCATCTCTCAATCATCATTGTATTGCATTGCATTGAATGTTTTGATCAGACCAAGCATTTAATATCATCTAACTAAAAGACATATTTTATGTAAGTATCTGCTGTACTGTTATAAAGATCTCATTGATTTATATTACAAGCATCAGAATTGCATCACTTTTTTTCATATAAATATCAGCATCTGTACCAAATTGCATTTTTTGCTCAACTTGAGCCTCTGAATAATATTGAGTTGTTTTTTCCTCCATATTCTCACTATATGAGCCATAAAAACCTAATGGATCAAATATGATACTCAACAAGTACACATTTTTAAGAGTTTTTGATTTTTTTTTTCTAAAGGTTCAATAAACCCTCTTCCATTTTAAAACAAATTGGTTTTTATGACTATTATTTCTTATGTCAGGCTTTACAGGGCAAACAGACGTCTTTTCAGGAGTCAGAACACATAAATGAGTTCTTTGGGAAGCAAAGGTGTGTTTACAAGGAACTAGACAACTAATGACGCTTCTGAGGAACAACCAGACACTATAAATTAGTTCTTCACATTCTCCATTCTCTGCAGTGGTGAGAAACACCAGGGTTTTGTTTGGTTAAACTCCCTGTTATCTTTCGTGCGAGCCGTCCGCTGGTGCTCTGATACGAGCGGAGCCAAACTCTCAAAGCAAGCTGCTGAAAAACACGCGAGTCCTGCCAACATGCACCTCTCTGAGTCCTGCCAGCAGCTGTAAACGCTCTGACGCACTGATCCTGAGCTCAACACCTCACACATGAGCTCAAATTATCATCTGATTCACTTTGACAGTGTTATTGATTTGTACAGGACGATATTTGATGTCAGCTATACAGAAATGAATAATAGAGCACTGATAGGGAGTATTAAATATTGGTTAGATGTATTTAACACGACATGCTAATTATTAGACACTACATGATTAACTTTATCCAAAACTACTTTCCGTACATTTATTATAGGCACAATATCTTAAATGAACCTATAACCTCCCAAAATCCATTAAAATGGTCAAGATATTTTGCATTTTTCACTGCAAAATATAAAGATTGCAACCTTTAAACCTGTACAGAAATGTAAAGAAATTAATACTTTTATTCAGCAAGAAGGCTTTCAATTCATCAAAAGTGACAGTAAAGACATTTATAATGTTACAAACAAATTCTATTTCAAATAAATGCTGTTCTTTTGAACTTTCTGTTCATCAAAGAATCCTGAAAAATACAATGTATCACAGTTTCCACAAAAATATTGTGCAGCACAACTGTTTTCAACATTGATAATGATCAGAAATGTTTCTTGAGCAGCAAATCTGCATATTAGAATGATTGCTGAAGATCATGCACTGTAAAAAATGACCATGAATTTAACGGTAAAAAACTGTAAAAATGCTACAGTACAAATCTGTTAAATGGTTAACAGTAAATTCCCCTACTATATACGGTGGAAAACTGCATTGGACATTACATGTAATTTTACAGTAGTATACCTTTTTTTACAGTGTGTGACACTGAAGACTGGAGTTTATTAGACACTACATGATTAACTTTATCCAAAACTACTTTCCGTACATTTATTATAGGCACAATATCTTAAATGAACCTATAACCTCCCAAAATCCATTAAAATGGTCAAGATATTTTGCATTTTTCACTGCAAAATATAAAGATTGCAACCTTTAAACCTGTACAGAAATGTAAAGAAATTAATACTTTTATTCAGCAAGAAGGCTTTCAATTCATCAAAAGTGACAGTAAAGACATTTATAATGTTACAAACAAATTCTATTTCAAATAAATGCTGTTCTTTTGAACTTTCTGTTCATCAAAGAATCCTGAAAAATACAATGTATCACAGTTTCCACAAAAATATTGTGCAGCACAACTGTTTTCAACATTGATAATGATCAGAAATGTTTCTTGAGCAGCAAATCTGCATATTAGAATGATTGCTGAAGATCATGCACTGTAAAAAATGACCATGAATTTAACGGTAAAAGACTGTAAAAATGCTACAGTACAAATCTGTTAAATGGTTAACAGTAAATTCCCCTACTATATACGGTGGAAAACTGCATTGGACATTACATGTAATTTTACAGTAGTATACCTTTTTTTACAGTGTGTGACACTGAAGACTGGAGTAATGATGCTGAAAATTCAGCTTTGTTCACAGAAATAAATAACATTTTACAGTATATTCACATAGCAAACAGCTATTTTAAAGTGTAATAATATTTTACCCTTTTTAACAGTTTTACTGTATTTATCAAATAAATGAAGCCTTGTTGAGCAGAAGAGACTTCTTTCAAAAACATTTTCAAAAATCTTAGAAACTCCAAACTTCTGAATTAGAGTGCATAAATGTTTTACTAGAATATAAAACATTATTTTTTTTAAACAGTAGAAAATTTTGCCAGCTATGGATTTATATCCCACACAATGCATCAACTTAAAAAAAAAAAAAAAGAAAGTTGCTTTGTGTAATAGCATCTGTCCAAGGTATAAATGTAAATATAATGTAAATATATAACATAAACGATTATATTTAAAAACAGTGGATAGGAGGGCACTAAACTCCCATTTTGATTTCAAAGTGTCTTTTTAAAAGGTGAAGGAGGTGATTTCTGCACCAAACAGAAAAATGCAAAAACAATTTATGTTTTTTCAGGATATTTCCAATTGGTCAAGAAACAGGTAGTCCCGCCCTAAAACGTACGCCATTAGTTGAATCAGAAGTTGACGTGTAACCGCTAAAAACAAACAGATCAATTGTTTTAAAAACACTACAGAAGAGTCGAGTTTTAAACAGGAAAAACATAGAAACTCTTTGGTCATTTTTGAGCGAGATGCTAACGGTCTAATCAGATTCAATGATCTATGCTAAGCTACAGCTAAAAGTGCTACCACCAGACCCGGAGATCGGCTGAATGGATTGGAAAGCGGTAAAACTCAACTGAAAATCAGCCTATTTTCAAAAATAGTGGAGTGCTAAATGTTTCTAGTATTATTGTGAATTTATTTACTTTCTGCACTTCCGAATAAACTTTTCTGATGATATAACATAACCAAGGTTGTGCGGATTGGAAACATTTACACTATTAATATCACAGCCTTTTAATGACCCAATGAAATCCTAACGGATGTTTTCAATCAGAACAAGGGTGGGATGTAAAATCTTACAGACATGCACATCTTACACAATACACGTGTCCTCCATGTCTATATAATCTACATAATCCATAATTAAAACATTTTCAATAAAACTTCTCCCAACTGTTTAAACCAAAACTGTGCATCTAAAAATGGATTTGCACTTTAACAAATACGATGAGCAACTGTCCACCAACATCCCACTTCTTACAAACACCACAATAACAAACAAATTTCCATGAACTTCTTTGACAAGATGAACAGCCTCTCATAGAGCTAAACGGGTTAAGCCCAAATTTACACCGTTGTTGTAGTTCGACCTCCGCGTTCATTTGCATCAGCGGCTCGCGCGGGATAAACATTCCCCCTTCAGCGCATGTCGCGAGTCGACCCCGAGAGTAAAATGCTGCTGCATTTCACTTGCGGGAAACAATGCACCGCTGCCTCATCACCAGTGACTCTCTGGACCTTTGGCAAACACAAAAGCAGCTAAGACAAAGAGTGAGAGCGAGAGAATGAGAGGCAGAGAGATGGATGAATGCGGGGCTGTTGAAGGGGTCAGGGGCCGACGGAGGGGCGGCATGTTTATGTGGGTGACACAGCATTCCTGATGGACGCTCCACTGTTTCACACATCGCTGAGCAGTGCCATGGAAACACACTATGGTATATGTGATGGTAGATATGTGTGAACCTGTGGAGAGCACAGTTTATAGCATGATATATATTGGGCAAAAATGGTAAAAATCCAATACCAAGCATAAAAAAAAAACACAGTCTACACTCTTAAAAATAAAGATTCCAAAAGGCGGTTTGGGTTTTCCAAAAAACATTCAGAGAACAGTTCTTAAAGGGATCGTTCACCCAAAAAAAAATTTTATTCTGTCATTTACTAACCCTCATGGTGTTTTAAACCTGTATGAGTTTAAGACACATAAAACGAGAATGTTAATTAATTAATTAATCATTAAGAGCATTTTAACACAATAAAGACCATTTTGTGGAATCTAAAGTTTCCACAGAAGTAAAAAAGTTCTCCATAGAACCAAAGAAGTCAATAAAACCTTTATTTTTAAGAGGGTAACTGTAAAATGGAGCACAAGCGGGTGTATTGACAGCTTCATTGATTACGAATAGCCTATTTAGTCTTGATGCGTCACATTGCACCATTTTTGCATTGATATCAGACTTATTAATTTGCTTAACCTTACCTGTTGGATTATGTCTGTAAAGTTCCAAATGAAAAGGAAATTAATCAAATGCGATACACAGCCTTTCATTTATAAAGCAGGCAATTGTTTGGGTTATCCAAATGTAGGCCTTATTCCATGGTTATTTAATATGTAAAACATACTATATCTTTATACACCATAACCATGATCTGAAATGAAAACAATATGCTGTAATAACACGCAAACAGCTGTTTGTTCATCTCACACTGCTGGAATGTTAGTAATGTGAAAACAGGCTCCCTAAAAGGTGCAGAGAAGTGTGAAATGACAACATTAACACAGTATAGAATTTACAGATTACACTATCAACGCACACAACAGCCTCTCTGATGTCTGATACGCTCACTGAAGGATTATAAGCAAAAGCATGAATGTCGTACTGCAATCTGTGAGAGCTTTTGGCCTTACACACACAAATGTCCTGTTCCAAAACCCTGCCGAGGCAGAGTTTAAAAGCTTTATAAGTCTGCCATACGCCATAAAGTTAGGCAGAATATTTATGCCGCCGTCTAAGATACCATATTTCAGGGTAGCATCACATGCATCCTTCACAGAAAAGGCAATCTTTGAAAACACTGTGCTGAGATCACAGATAGTTAATTTTACCCAATATGTGTGTGATGTATTTTTATGCTGGCTAGAGAGTCGCATCATTTGTTTAGCAACATGCTTCTAACAAATTTTCCCCCCGCTTTGGATAAAAGCATCTGCTAAATGTGTAAATGTAAATCTAAATGTAAAATGTAAACTCTTAAAACCACTTATGAATCGAATCTCTCCATGCATTTGCCATATGGAATGTTATTTCTGTGACGCACAGAGCTGTTGCTTGTGTTTTGAATCAGTCACTAAGTAGTGGAACACTTAACCTATAAACAAATACAAAGAAAGCATTGCATACACAAACACATAGTGCTACTAGAATAATCTACAGACAAAACCTTATGCAAACCTTAATGCACTTATTTGCATGCATACATAATCCTGAGTGCTCCTTTCAGGCCTCACTGTAACATGCTTGCAAGGCAGCAATAATGGAATTGTGTTAATATTTTATGCAAGTTCAGGTTTTAGGCACAAAAAGACTTCTACAGTATAATATGGACTACTGTAATGGTGTTTTTGTCATTTTTTGGAGCTCCGCTCCAAACTTTCCTCGTATGAATAACAGAAGCTCAGACATTCTACCTAAAATCTCCTATTGTATTTCTTGGAAAAGAAAAGAAATGATGACAGAATTTACATTCGCGGGTGAATTATTGCAGAGCGGTTGAGACTGAATTAATTGCAGAAACAAATGGGAAACTGAATATAGTGCAAGCCCTGTAATAAAACAGCACTAGATATACAACCACTTAGTGCAAGACAAACATAGAGCAGAGAGCACAGACGCATTGGCTCATGGGAAGAACACTGTTTGAGCAATGCCATAACTCACTGAAGGAAATCAATCTCATTAGTTGTCACTGGAGCACGTTATAATTAAAACTACATGTTGCAGTGTGTGTACATGTGTCATTTATAATCGAAACATTTGCATTAAAGAGGCTTTTTGAAATTATGAATGCACTGAGTTGTATTAAATTAAACAGAGTTCGCTGCAGTGCAATATGTGGGCTCGCTTTATTTACAAGCTGAGCTTAAGATGCTGAATTATTTAAACGGCTGTGCGGTTAAAACTGCAGGATGAGAAAAGCACACAATACTGACAGAAGAGAAATGTGTGTTTGAGCGAATGCATGTGTGTGTGTGCAACATGCAGAGAATGCAATGCCGCAGCGGCGTGTGAAACCACAGAGAGCAGAGCTGCAATTGTGATTCTGAAGGTGCTTCTAGCACAGCGGTTTTCAACTGGTTCTGCTTCAGGACCCTGATTTTACATCGAACATCAAAAGCATCTTTAACATTCATGTTGTTTTTTTGATGATTTTGACCAAGAGAGGATTGTCTTTTTCCCGAAAATGCTAGTTCATGTTATCACATCAGATTAAAACTTACTGACTTTGCTCGCAAAGGGTATAACAACTTCCCAAAACAATATGGATATTTTTGGCACTTTTTTAGGATTCCCCACCTTGTTGGGGTTTCTGGTCTAAATTGACCAATAAAACAATTGCTTGTAAATGTCTCAATATGATATATCATTGCCAAATACTAGATTCAGTCTTTTGTCAGCTTGTTTTCTTTCAGTTAGCACAGGTTTTGAAACTGACTGATCGTAGGCCTCATTGATCTGAGCTAACGCACCTCGGTTTGCTAAAATTATCCCAAATATAAACATTCACTCATAAGCATAAGGTGCATAAGCTAAGATCTATAAGATCTATGAGATCTCCAGGAATGTGGTTGGGAACCCCTGATCTAGAAAAATCTGCACTTAAAAGCACTGCACTCTAAAAACAATCAGAAAATACTGAGTAAAAAAAGAAAAACTGATTGCTGCTTTAGTCACTGACTGCATTTAAAGGAAAAACAAATCTCAGATCGGAGCTGGACCACGTCCATTTACCAGAAACACATCCAAACACTGACACACACACACACATGCACGCACAGGAGATGAGCAATGCGAGGAGCACAGAAGCAAACAACCAGAGGAAAGGGGAGAAAAAGCAGAGCGAGTGGGAGTGATGGGAGAAGTCAAGTTGACAGAGAGAGAAAAACATGTAGCACCAGCCGTACGGATCTATGACCATTTCCTATCAGAATCACATACTATCTCCACGACTCACACAGCAGTCAACTCTACTACAATACTTTGACTTCTGTCCAAATAACTCCGAGCGTATCACTACGTCACAAACATGAGCCCACGCTGCAGTTCAGATTCACAGCATTAAGATCAGATTCTGCTCGCTCTTCGTTCTCTGACAGGACGGACTCATATCATTTGTGCTGTTCAAACACACTTGAGAGCAAAAAGTACTAGTTTAAGACAACATGTGCTTCACACGAAGCTGTAAAGACTAGCCAACACTATACAACAAAAGTCTATTCATGTTTTACATTTTCAGCTTAATATACAGAGACAATTTAAAGTAAACCATTTGATTTGTTTTCATTGAATAAGTGTAAACACTGTGGCGCCATCATATGTTTGAGACGCCCATCCAGCCTGCCAGAGCAACACTGACTCAACCAACCGCGTGAGTTTCAAGTGAGACTATCTGTTTGAAACAGTCATTATTTAGCAATTTCGTTTAGTGGCAAAGTCACACACTTCAGCTTTAAGTCTGCAACAAAAACCCCAAATTGCAGCCAGCTCACTGCATGTGCCAGGGATCGCAGATGCTACAGATGTGCACACTATCAACAACTAGCAAGACAGCAATCAGCCAATGAAATTGTGAAAAAGAGCATGAGAGGAGGGTGAAGCAGTGGGAAGCAGGAGCTAAAATACAAAAAAAAATTTAACAAGCCAAAGTGGCAGCAAGCTGCTTCCCACGTCTCGCCAACCACTGTCCCAACTGTAATTTTTTCTTGTTCTGTGCAAAACCGACTGCATATGCTTCCTCCAAGAAGTCTTCTGAAATGGTTAGAGTCTGTGTAAAGGCAATTTTTTTATGCTCAAACAGCAACATTACAGACTAACTAAAGTTGAAAAAGTGAAAAAGCATAATAGGACCCCTTTAAAACTGTTTTTGTGTTCCGGATTTTTTTTGAGCGGCCCTGAAATCATGTCTCGATGATGCACTGGAGCCACATTTAATACTGCTTTACATGGACTTTAAGGATCAACTCTCGAATAGCATGAGATTGTGCAAGAACAGAATTACAGAAGGATGATCTCGGCACTGACGCACCTACTCTACGATTAGCTGTGCAACTTTAAGTCGACAACACTGCAAACACAAAACTGTGACTATTTAAATGTGCAAAGAGCCACAAGCTTCTGTATTACGCAACGGATGTGTTCACATCTATATGCATTCAAGTATAATCAGGAAAATGGTTTGCTTTCAGGGTGTAACAGCACCAATTGTCGGACATTCCTGAGAAACAACTCATCCTACATAACAGATGTCACACAGGAGAGAGCGAGAGACAGAGAGAGAGAGACAGAGAGAGAGAGAGAGAGAGAATGGAGGCCCTTTGAAAAAGTTAAAAGTCTAGTGGATGAAAATAAAACCGGAAAAAGCTGGATATTAATAATGTATAACTGCCAACTGAAAGTGTTCACATGCCATCCAAAGAAAAAACACATCCCACTGAAAGCTAGTTTCCGTTGCGGAGTTTTACCGAAGGTGATAAAATTTTCAAACTAAAGAAACTTGCTTTTCTTGCTCTGGATCAGATTTGGTCACGACTACTGAACTCCAGCGCTGTGACAGTCTTGATTTAAAGCACTTTAAAAAGTACCGCAAACGCACTTCAAAGGAAAGGCCACATATCAACAGAATCCAAAAGGTATGAGTAATTTACACAAACAGACCGAATGCTAAACTGCAAAGGTCAAAATGAATGTTTGTTATGTCTGCTGTCTTACTGGGAGTCTTGACTGAAGTTTGTGGAGCATTTGTCTGCATTCTGAAGCATGATATCAGTCTCCAGTATGGCGTGTTGACTAGTGGTCGACCAATATGGGTTGATAAATAGAGAATGAGGTGGCCAATGTCAAATTAAAAGGCAAAATATATGTGATGTAAGGTACAAATACAAATGATTGCAATTGGATAAACATGCATGCAGAAATTCACTAAAATATTTGAAAACCAAATTGGCCATTATCCATTAACAAGTCTAGTGGGTAAAGCCAAGTGGGTAAAGTTATCAGCCAATGTTAACGGTCTTGAAATGGGCAAATATCATCCAAACTATCAGTATATCCAACGGTATATCACTAGTATGGATGCAAGTGAATTTGTCATTTCATGGCAGGTCAAACTGTGCAGTGACTGTCTGAAGGTTGGACAGAGTTAGCAGTGTCTGTGTGTGAAGACGACCTCTCGCTGTTTGCTCTTTAACAAACAGAGTAACAGCCAGGCCTTTTAAATGCTTTTTAATATCACCACTGGCCTTAGGACAAGTAGAAAAATGAGAGAGAGAGCGAGAGAGAATGGGATATGAATGAGGAAAAACAGGCCACCTTACATACTTGTAAAATCAGTTTTCCAAAGAAAAAAAAAAAAAAGGAGGAAGTCGTCCTGCATTTCTAATTTTCTGAGTTGGTTTTACCAGGTTAACAGCTCAATCACAACATGCTAATTATAAAAATGCAGCTAGAAAGACATCGACATTAAAATATATATATTTTTAAATACGTAAACTGTCTACTTCACTAACTGGTTGTTAATCTGTTTGTTGCTGTGCAGAGCTCATAATGGTGTCCATGGCCTGTAATTTAACGGCTATAGTTCACTTTGCTTGAGAGCAGTGATATGTCTCTGGAGTCACATCTTCTGATCAGACACAATACTTTCATAACTCACTAACACAACTTATAATAGAGCATATAAGAGACCAATAGATCATAAGGAGCCCTAGAGACTTCTTTCAGTCGAGTTATGGGGCTTGAAACCCTTGCGTTATGGATTGGCAAGCCGACACACAAGCGTTTACCCAGAACACAGTGAGGGACAGAGAGAGAGAATGGCAGAGGAGGCAGAGAGAGAGATTATAAATAGAAGTCAAACAGAGAGTGAGCTATGGGCCACAATTATGAGCTCTCATGCTGCAGCCTGGGATGTTGACGACACAAGAAGAGCACAAAATATACAAAGAGGACACTCTCGTAGTTGAACACCAGCCACTAACAAACAAGTAGCAAAAATACCATGGTACAGCCATGAGTCTTCGGACAATTAGCTCTGTAGTATCCATGGATAATTGTTCAGTACCATGTTATGTCAAATATATTACCGCATGTACCACCATAGTACAGTAAACTGTAATATACAATAGCAGCAATTTTGCCAAGATTTTATCACTCTTCCCTACACGATTATTAATCTGTCCAAATTCATTTACATCTCCACTCATAATAATCTATAACAAAAACAACAGCCTAATTCTCTCCCTTTGTGCCCAATTTACTGCAGCGCTTGTATCTTTCGCTCAGTAATTATTTCCCTAGCTCATTTTTGTCTTGCCGAGATAAAATATTTAGGTAAAGGAGTTAATCTTGGTCATTAGTTGTGCTGTGGGTCAGAGAATAACCAGTCTTGCCAGTGAGGAGGGGAAGCCTTCGCGCATGCGCACATCCGCCGCTCTACAGCAGCGCGCGGGCCAGTCCGCATTCCAAACTCCACACATCACAAAAGCTCCCGGCGCGCATCTCGAAACCGGATTTTCTCGGTAAAAACACACTCCGTAGGGTCACAGGTCTTAATTCTGAGGTAAAGTTTGCTCGACACTACACCAGGTTCGTATTCTACACTGTGTAGGGTCTAAGAGACCTCAAACGCTAGCTCATTTTATGAGAAATGCTTACAAACAGGGTTGCAAACGTGATAGTACGTTTTAAAAAGTCCTTATTTAACGAATCGAAATTATTTGACACACGTACAAGGATCCAGGACTCTAATAGTGAGGTAATAAAGTCAACTTAACCGCTCGGTGGTTTGGTTAGCGTTACACAGATGTGAATTATATTCATAATACACGTCCAAAAGAGGGAGATGGCTTTAACTCGCTGACCCACAAGGCCTGAAGTCGTGTTTTATTGGCAAACCGTGAGATTATCCCAGTTAGGGTTGTGCTGGGAGTCTAAACAAACGATTCCCTCACGCCTGAGGAAACACAACCAATTTCCATCTGAATGTCCGTCACGTCGTGATAACAATGGCAGACAGGGACCATGAATAGTCGTCTGAGATGTCGAGACCAATCGTTTTACCAGGGTCTCTTTCTTAAACCCTGGAGAACCATCAGTAACCAAAACCCACCAGTCCACGATCATTAAAAAGCATGCGCGAGCTCAATGGTCATGTAGGGGCAGATCAGTCTGTCAACTTCTAGCAAATGGTTTATATATAGTTTTCATGCTCCGCACAGGTTCACATGCATGCAGATCCAATGAAGACCAAGAAAATGAATGGTAGCCTATGTAGGCAGAACCTTCAGATGCATCGCTTCCATAACCAGTTCTGCTGTTAACGCCCTTTTAACACTACACACCGTGACTAATCATTTATCAATCAATTAGAGCCTGTCGATTTTTACCAAATGCAACATGTGGTCCTCTCAGATGAGGGTGCCTTTTAGAGAGCTGGATGAAGAAACAGTTTAGTTTAAAAATAGCCCCTTAAACAACACATGGTTCCGAGAGACATGCACAACATTCCTGAAACGTCCAGGTCTCTATTTTCGTGCGAATTGCTCAAAACGCCAAGGAATGCCAGTTTCTTATCGTTCTCAGTAACTTTGACCTAACCCTACCAGAACAAGCCCTCACCATGCCGCTTGCTGTTCTCCTTCTCTGGGATCGAAATGCTTTGACAACGCAGTCAACCACGACCCGAGATTGTTTAGCTCTACAACGTGTTTGGAAAGAATACAAACCGGATCGAGTAAACCAAACCGATACGCCATTCAGCCGAGCGCGCTCGAGGAAATGTAATCGGCAATAAACCGATTCCCAGCCTTTCATTCCAGGTTACGCTCTTGTAAAAGGACCGTGTGAAAACACATTCCCAACTAACTTACCAGGTTCCAGCAAACCAGAGCTCTACGTGTTCACAAAGTCTCTAAATGTGATCAATGCTCAAAATCCGAACGCCGGGTTCTTAAAGTTTCGTACGGAATAATCCGTGGTACTCGGGTAGTGTAAGAGTTCAACACTTGAGCACCACAGCAGTGCTTACATTACACACTACACGAGTCTCGTCTCAACGCAGAGCTGGGCTACCAAATCCTGCTTTACAAAACTACTCCCATGAAGATTTCTGTTCACATTACTACCCATTTAACGCAGACAGTTCAGGTAATTCGTTTATGGCACTTACACGTTCGAGTGATCCTTGGATGGCATGTCCTAGTCATAGTTAAATTCCCAAACTCGCCGAAATATCCCGTTCCGTAGCGCGTATGGAATGCGTGTCGGCGTTCAGAACGCGAGCAACCTCGGTTTGAGCAGCGCGAGGACTGGCTGAGCTGGAAACGATCAATCATGCGCGAGGTGCGCGGCCGGACGCTGCTCTAGAGCGCCACCTCGCGGCGTGTAAAGCCACGACACTGTAAACCTTCTTGTGAAGCTGAAGTTTATTGGCCAAATCAGGTTGCACTTTGGAGGAAATTGTTGTAGAGAATTGATCCCGACATTAAACACAACACAATGTAGTACAACATAAAAAATGCACAATAAACAAACAAACACAATATATTGCAATCACTATAAGTTACATTTCTCAAAAATTAATTTAAAGAGTTTACACAAATCATTACAGAGCAGCAATCAAACTGATCCCTTTGTATTATCAGTGGGAAAAACCCACAGGAAACTCGCTTGTGCTGAAAGCATTAACATAAAACGTCTCTGAAATGATCCCTAATAATAGCAATAATGTGATGGAGTTAAGTACAGACTGGTGTGTTTGTGTGAGCATGTGATTACTTGAATACAGAACAAAAGCTCTCTCATGCAGGCCACAGAGTCGATTGATCCGCTGGTGGCAACATCACGCACACTCACGCACACACGCACGCCAACTTCACAGACTCAAACATTGTGTGAATGCAAGCAAACATGTAAATATAAGTACTTATCAATATAAATAATTCACACAAAACATTATACTGGAGCTGCAACAAAGCCAGATATTGATAGACACTCTGATATTGCATTTCATATGATTAATGTCTTCCTTTCATGTCTTTTTCCACAAAAAAAAGCTAAAAAACTTGCCAAACCACATCAAAGTGTTTGTACTGGCCAGGAAAAGGAAATCACTTGATGACGTGTCTTAGTATGCAGGACAGATCTGGACAGCGTCTGGCTCTCAGTTAATTGTGCTCATATTGGATGATCACTTAATAAAACAACATTAATATACTGCATGCATTTATTTATTCAGGTCACTCGACAACAAGTGCAACATAACCGCACCAAGAAGTTATTTTGTACTATAATTTACCTCAGCACATGCTCACTGACTGGTCATCATCACCCAATAAAGTGTTGACCCTCTGTTCTTCTAAATCCTGTTAGAGGCACAGCCACATGGCAAGGATTGGCAACCTTGCTGGGATGAGATTAGACAAGCTATTAAAACACACACACACACCAGACCATGTTAGTACAACCATCCACCACATTCCACTACTTAAAGACTGCAGCCATAAGAAGATTAACAACTCTGTTTTCTGCACAGGTGTCATCCTGACATCCGCACACCACCAGAGGCACAAGCGTTGTTTAGTTGCAATGGCTGATTTTGTCCCCACCACTCTATGAAACAGCTCAAGGCAGGGATAAATCTAATACAGAGGAAGCATCTTCAGTTCTTCTAGTGTTTGTTACAGTGAGTGGTCATCCAGCACTGGAATTAATGTTTTGCTGAGTGATCGTTGCAGACAGCAATAGCAGTGTTTTTTCTCACACAGTGCTCAGATTCGTGCTACAATATAGGCCTGTATTGCTTTATATATATATCCATTCTATCTGTTCACAAAACAAAATGCAAATTCCATATATATATATATATACACTCACATACAGAGCAATGTGGGTTTATTAAAATAAAAAAGTTATAATAGCCTGGAATGCAACCCGAAACCCATCCTATTCAAAGCAACAAAAACATTCCCACTCGACCAACCAGTCACACTGGACCTTTTACTGCTGATCCATGAATTTATCTACTGATCTACACTCTTAAAAATAAAGATTCTTTATTGGCATCTATGGTTCCATTAAGAACCTTTAGAGCTATTGAAGAACATGAAAAGTTCTTTGGGGAACCAAAAGTAGTTCCTCTGCAAAACCCCCCTTTTGGAACCTTGCTAGGAGACTGACAAATGTTGGAAAGAAGTTATCAAGTTAAATGAGACACTTTGTTTACTATTTGAAGGAGTTGACAAGAATGATTGTTCCCCTAAAATTGCTGTTTAAATAATTTTTGGATATTTATAAACCAAATCGTATTCATATTTCAGCGTGCAAATTACTAATCTATACTGAACTGATCTGTTTTTGTTGAAACAGTACAAGTATATGAAATTATTTGTGCAAAACCTAATTAAAATGTACTAAATAGTGCTATTTTGACTGTGCACCAAACTTTCTCCACCAGTTTATTTTAACAAATTGATGCTCTTTTCACCTGTTTTCCACACACCTGTTTCTTGTGATTTCACCTGTTAAATACTTTGCATCTGTCTCTTATGCACCGTGAAGTCATGGAAGCACTGCTAAATGAAGCCTTCTTTTCTGGTTTGAGGGTACTTATGCTTGCGTTCTTGGTTTCAGATTACATTTGGCCTCTTGTCTCACTGGAATTTGAATTGACTATTTTGGCTTTGACCTTCGACAATTTAATGTTTACGGTCTTTGCATTATGGCTGGAGCTGAGCTTGTTAAAGAGTCCAAGGCACTTGTTTAACCGTATAATTGTCTTATACCTTATAAAAGACCGTATAAAGTTTGCCACATCCATACATACGCAGTTCTTGCTGAATCGCTGTTATGTTGGCTGAGACAAAACCTCAGTCGCTGAATGTAAATCTATGATGGCTTCCTTTGAGACTCTATAATCACATCTAATTCCATCAACTCAGCTGAGGAGACAACATCCTCCACTCCAGTTACAGGGCTTCGGATCACAGCTACAGCTGCCCATATTAAGTTCATCATGAGTCTATTTTTGGAGTCATATGTCACTTGAGTAACATATCTAAATTGTATTGTTTAGGGTTAGTATTTTGATGGTGGAGTCTTATATATTTTTTGTAACTACTGCACATCTGGAAGGAGAATGATTTTTGCTTTTCCTTTAAACAGCTGCTTTTCTCAGAATGACTGCTGTTGTGTCCCATGCCATGCCACAGTGTTTTCAAGAAGAAGACGGGTTTTCCCATTGAGCTTCGGTTTTTCCTGACCACTGTATCGCTGTGTAAGGCCACAGTTCTTGTTCACGGGATGTATTTACTTCCATAAACCCACAGTGAAATAATTACTAGCATTTGAGAAACATTATGAATTCATCCTTTGGATGACTCAGTCTTCATTATCGAATATGACTCCATTTTAACCTTATTTAGTCACTCTTTTAGTATGCCAGACCATGACAGCAGAACAGAAGACAGCCGACACGTAGAAACAAATGAACATTTCTGAGATTTTCTCCTCAGATGCCGTCTCATTTTCACTGATTAAAAGATCTTTCTCTGATTTCAAGGCCAATTAAAACCAGCTAAAGTCATGTGGAAGGAAAAGACATGTTCAGTGGTTCTGCTATTCAAGCCACAGCTGATGATTCACTTAAATATTTTTCTGTACTCTGGTGCTTATAATTTTATGTGCATTCAAGTCCTGTTCAGACTAGTCCATTGACAATTGATGGCAATGAAAAGCTCATATAGAAAACTGAAAGAAAAATGTACATGTTGTTAAAGCAGATATGAAAGCAGGAACAGCTGATCACAGCAATGACAATCACAATTCCTTAAACTCATAAGTCTCATAAAATGCCTACTTGCATAATTGGATACTGAAACTGCGCCAAGCAAAGCGGAAGCAGAATTTTGTGGTTTAAATAATGGCTGCACATGTTTAATGATCTGTGAATTACACAATGTGGAAATGCACAAGCTCCAGTCAATCCTGTCCATATACAGAAACTAATTCAGAAATCAAATCAAGAGGTCAGATGAACATTTAAAAAGAAAAATGAGTTGGAAAGCAACATTTTAAAAAAGCTAAGATGACCTCTCTCTTCTATTAAGATGGTTTTCAATATAACATGACCCTGGTTTCAACTTATCTTGTGAACTTAAAGCCAGAAGAGTTTTTCATTTAGGATATGATCTGATGGTTGATTCTCTGAACATATTTGAACTTGAGGGTCAGTCTCTGATGGATGTGTTTTTAGGATCAGATCTCAGAGGAGCTGCACTCAGTAAATGTGAACGCTAAACAGAAAACAAAGATATGTTGATGTTTGCCGTTGCTCTGGGATCAGTTAGACATGCTGAATATTAGTTAGCATCTTCAGCTCACGTTGATAAGTGTGCAAAGTGTTTATGTGTGTTTCTTTGTGACCCTGGACATCATTTTGTGGCTTCTCAAGAACACAAATAAAGGGTCCAAAGTAGCAGTCAAAAGTTTTTTATGACTATTTTTCCTATTTTAGAATAACACTATAATATCATTAAACCTATGAAATATCACAAACTGATGTAAAGTATGCACAAAATGTTTTTGCCACCCTTTTTCTGCAGCTCTGTAAAATCTGCTGCTCTGTACTTGTTTGTTTGTGTCACTTCAGCAGACAAATCCACAGATGTTTAGCACCACGAGAACGAGCACACAGCTGAGACTTAAAACCAGCGGAGGGAACATCATGGAGCTCATCCGTCTGAGGACATTATTTGGCTTCCAATCACTGGATTTGACAAAGTTTGTGACATGTTTCTATACGTCCTAGACTGTTGTGATATTGAGTGTTTTTCACTTCCATCTGTTATTGTACTGTCATCTTTTTCAGATTTACTGAGCCCTAAATGACACATAAATCAATGTTGTTGCTTTATATGTTGGTCAGATGGTCTCTTCTTGTCTAAGTGGGCATTCAAGCATTTTTGAATGACTAGGTTGAGTGAGAGATTCAATGCCTCACTCACTGATTCTTTCCTGAATGAATAAGTGTTTTGAATGAATCGGTTGAATGAGTGACTCATCAAGTCGCCACCTACTGGTGTAACTATGTAACCTGTAGGAGGAGTCAGTATAAACTCTGACAGTCCTGTCTGGAACAAAGACAGACAAGCGGAGTGATAAAAAGAGCATCCCAGTGTTGAATAACCAGTGTATAAACAGACTTATCAACTTAGAAACAGGAGGAACACTTCCCCAGCTCCTATTTAATATGCTGCTGATGTCAAAGACTGTATGTCCAATCAAACCCTTCAGTATTTAGGTAAAACTGGTAAAAGCTCATCAAATTAGAATGATTTCTGAAGATCATGTGACACCGAAGACTAGAGTAATGATGCTGAAAATTCAGCTTTTTCACAGGAATAAATTACACTTTACAATGCATTCAGGTAGAAAATTGCTATTTTCAATTGTAATAATATTTCACAATATTAGTGTTTTCACTGTATTTTTGAGTGAGTGTATAAATGCAGCCTTGGTGAGCAGAAGAGACTTCATTAAAAACAGTTAAAAATTCTAATGTGTCCAAACTTTGTACTGTAGGCTATGTTTTCAGTTCTGAATGACACACGCTAGCTTTGGTTGCTCATTAACACTTATCTCCTGCTTGCCAAGACATCACACCCAGTGACTCATGACATCACTTCAGCCTTCTCCAAACACACACTCACTCACTCCCCCACAAACAAACCCTCAGAGCCATTCGTCTCTGTCATATAACAGTGAGAGAAATAGGAGCACAGAGCAGCATCACACACGTTTAGCACCAATCAGTCACTGTCCATGTGCTTTTAATGATCTTCCATACCTCACAGCAGCTCTTCTGAGGAGTATTTCAGGGCGAGGTGACTGATTTCCTCGCGGGCGGCTCTACCTGGGATTCAGAGCTGAGAACGGCATCTGTTTACACCTGGAGGTGTGGAGCTGATCCTCAAATAACTGTCTAAAGCAACAGAAGCATAGCGGAGATCTGGTTTCTGTGTTGAACAGTCCTGAGGCGGTTCAATCAGGACCATGAGAGAGCCAGATGAATGCAAACACACTGAGGCCTGAGCTGAAATGCTCAATTATTACTGGGGTATTCAAATATTGTGTGTATGAAGGCAAACTCATCAATGCAAACATATACTGTAACATGTTTTTGCGTATTGTCATCTAACACCACGCACTCACACACACACAGCTGGGAGTCTCAGGTAAACCTGTTTTCCACGCTTCTCATCTCCTCACAGCTCTCAAATGGTGCCCTCAGGCCACCGTACGGCTGAAGGAAGTGTTTCACATACGTGTGCAACATCACAAGTTTCTTTTCCTCAGCTATAATTGATGTATTTCTGTTTGCTTACGCGTTTTGCATGCTTTGTCAAGAAACAGTGCGTGCAAACTTTCCCTTTTAGAGCTTTCAAGCTGTGACAAATTAAATATTAGCATAAATGTATTGCATAGTATTTCAACCTGTTCTGAATTAGTACGCTCTATTTTTTTCTAGGGTGACCATACATCCTATTTTTCCAGGGATTGCCTAAAAAGTCCAGGTTTTGGCTTTGTTTTGCTATTGTTTTCATACTTGCTGAAGGTATTGAGTGAAAAGTAGTTTGACCAATAGCGTGCAGGAATTGTACATAATCGACCAATCGTGGCATGTGAGAAGGCGGGATCTAGAGAGCAGTCAAAGCAATGCAAATACGCACACATATAATGTATGAGGACTGTAGAGAGAACACCAATCGGAAAACAAGGCCAAAACCTGGACTTTTTAGGTCATTTAAATGGTTTTCCTCTAGTAGTCAAAAAACAATCCCAAAGAAGACTTGAAATAACGGAATGTTGTTATTTGTTGTGTAATGACATCACAGTAAACTACCACTGACCTTTGACCTTATTGCCTGCAGCCTTTTGAAAAATTACCAGCATTTGTAAAGAGCATTTAACCTCATTTGTATTTGTGGTGATTAAAAGAAACTATGAAAACACTATGAATCAGATGCCATAATGATAATTCACTTTAGCCCACAAGCCTCAATCTGATTGGCTGGTTTGTACAAACATTTACATACATGCATGTAACAGATGTAGCAAAAAAAAATCAATTTGTCAAAGAGACAACAATATATGTGATACACAATGCCAGGTTTATGAGACACCTAGAAATGTAATAGCCATGAGCCATGATACATTAAAGGCTTTTAAATTCATATTCAGTTCCATGGACAAATTGGTAATTTTTTTTAAATTTTATTATTATTATAAAAAAAAAATCTCAAATTTTGCTCCAAGTAATATAGTTTTTGAAAACCAGGCTCATTGAGGTTTTTTTTTAATTATTTTTATTTTTTATTTTATTTTACAACTTCGATTGTGGCTCATCCAGTCAGACATCAAAGACTCATCTGAAATTAGATTTATATTTGCTTGCTGTTCATCACATAAACCAATCATATGTCTTCTTGGAGTACGACTGTTAACCAGATTCTTATGGGTTTGGAGCAACACGAGGGAGAGTAAATAATGGTTTTTGGTGAACTGCTCTTTTAAAAAGTTTCTGTGATCTTTTTACACTGACTGTGAGCTAAAGTTAACAGCTGCATCACATATTTAAAACACATGTATTTCTCAATTTTGATTTGTTCTAATAGTGTTTTACTTCTAGAACCACGTGACTCACTCCCGCGCTTGTTTTTTTAGTCCTCATCTTGAGCAGAAACATCATTTTAAACGACATTTTAATGCTCCTTTTTGCATCTTTATTTGAGCAATGCTTTATAGTTTATATGAAACTATAAACTGTTAGCAAGATAATAAGATAATGATGGACTGGCTATAATAACCATAATCAGATCATGTTTGTTGGCATGAGAGCATGTTGCGGTTTGGCATCTGCATTATTATCTGGCAAACTGTGATTAAGCCGAATATTTCCTGCAGATTACAGTTCAGCGAGACTCAAACTGTGTTTTCCTCCAGTCGTGCATCAGCCCAACTATTCTCCATCAAACACTCGTTACTGCAACCAGTCGGATCCAATTATTTGGCATTATACTGAAGCAAGTAAACAGGTCATAATGAGCACAGAACACGGAGCTCAATGGAAATGACGGCGGAGAGGCTTTATTTTCATGAATATGCTTCCACGAGTGTTAAATGAGCTGTGAAATGAGATTGCATCACACACACGGCGTTAAAAAAGTCTTAAGGAAGACTGAAAGAAAGTAAAAAGCCAATCTCGCTTTCAGGAGGAAATCTGGATCATTACATTGACTTTTGGAAGCCGTCAGAAGAGTTTGATTTTCTAATGGCGTAATGGTGAATGCATGCTTATAAATGCAAATACAGGACACACACACATACTCACTCACTCACTCACACACACACACACACACTCACTCACTCACTCACTCACACACACACACACACACACACACACACTCACACACACACACACTCACACACACACACACACACACACGCACACACACTCACACCCTAACCCTTCTGACAGATGCTTATTAAGAGATTTACAGACACTTGACTGTCGCCGTGTGTGTGTGTGGATCTACAACAGCTCAGTTTTTTGCATTTTCTCATGGTTTGAAGGCATTTTGCACCTGCTGTGGAGAAACTTTCATTTGCATTTGATAATTTTGCGCCTGTTTCTGAGCTTCGGGCTGTGAATGAAGTTTTGCACTCAGCTCATTTTCTCCTCGTGACATATGCAAATAAATTAGAATAAAAATTCCATAGTAAATTAAACCTTTTTGAAATGACAATTTCACTTATAACACTGAGAGTAATACAATAAAGGCTCTGCTCCCGTGATATTTCAGATGGGATAACCGGTGTGTGATATATGAATATCTGTCTGTCTCAAATGTCACACATCATGTCTATCAACATGTTTAATCCAAATGGCATTTAAATGCAGATACAGTCTATATAAGATCTTCAAGTGAACATCAGTTCTTTTTTTAAATACTGATGGTGTTAACCAATAATATGTGAAACATTCATTGTTTACCTTGATGAATATGTAACAACATGCTGCAATTTACTGGGTGATAAATGCATTTTATGATCACATAATTATGCTGAAATTCAAACTCAGTGAGAGTCTCTGACACTGTGTATTTTCACATTACTGTATTCTCAGGGTTCATTTATTTTACTCAACCCAAAGGCCGATTATAGACTATTTCCAATGACAACCTTTCCATATCATTTGAATAAATCATGGTTCCCCAAACTGGGGTTTATAAAAAGTAAATAATTAAATCATAAATATGTACAATTAAAATAGATACTTAAAGTAAAATAAAAAATAAACAAAATTAAACACTTACTAAAAATATATTATATATATATTTTTCTGCATGTCATGTGACCATTAACCACAATTATAGAGCTATGAATATGCATATGAGTTGATAAATTATTGAAACATTTAATTAAAATCAAGGTTATTATAGTTTTATACTAAAACCATTAAAACCATTTTTGTTAGTTGAAATAAAATGAGCATTAACTGAAAAACAAACTTAAACACAAATATTTATTTATTATTTAAATATAAATAAAATAAAAAAACTACAACTAAAACTTAAATAAAAGTTAATAAAAAATGATATAGGCATATTTTTTTAAAACACAAAACTGATAATAAAATAAAAACAGAAAATAAAAACTTCAAATTAAATATTTTAAATAAAAGGGGGTCGTCTGACTTAATAGTTTAGAAATCCTTGGAATAACAAGGTAAACTGAGCAAAAATCATCACATCACATAACATTTTTGTCAGTTTTTATAATTTTTGCCAAAAAAAAAGAAAACCCTCTTTGTGATTTTTATAATATTGTGCATCTTTGAATTCTTCCTGCAATTCTATCAAATTTCTATCGACACAAATGGCAACATTTCCTAAGAAAGAATCTGATCTGTTTTTCTTGAGCTCAGTGTTTTTTGACCCTAAAGTCAGGCCATCTTCAAATCATATAATATTCTACTTCAAACAAGACAGCAGTTTCATATCCTGGTATTATTTTAATATGGGCTCAGCAAACATAATAAAGCGCTGTCATATATTCAGTCACACGAGCAAACTATATTTCTGCAGGTGCCTGTTTGAATCAGTGTTTAACTCTCTCTTTCTGTGATTCACACGCGGCGATGGAGATCAATACAGTACATCAATAACGCCAGATTATATTCTCCAACCTGTTATCTTCATCCGTCTCCACCAGCGTTACCATGACTACAAGCACACAGACCACCGTCCTCTCCTGAGCATCCGCTCCTCATAAACACAAGTGTGAGTCTGTGCCAGAGACGCACAGAGAAGCAATGCATGGAAATCAAGTCACACGCCACTGGAACGATGGCGCCTGGATGGAGAGATCGGTTATCGATCCCTGAGGAAACAGACACTCATTCCACCTCTCGCAGGAAACACATCTATTTCTGAACTTCATGAAACACTCAATTATCACAGAACACGGATGTGTCGTATTTCACAGACTCATATTTATCTCACAAATCAAACCCGTGTTTGCAAAGGCCAGAAAAAGTGAGTCAAAGTATAAAAAACCAGCGACCGAGTAGATGTAAATGATGCAAAGATTGTTACATGATCCTAATGCCAGTTCCTGTAGATCTCCTTTATTATCTCACACAGCTGAAGCAAATATTACTGATATAAATTTTGCTTGTAAAGAAAAATGCATCAGCTATACTGAAATATTAGAGATTTAAAAATGCATCAATAAATAAATATTAGAGATTTAAAAATGCATCAACTATACTGAAATATTAGAGATTTAAAAATGCATCAACTATACTGAAATATTAGTGATTTAAAAATGCATCAACTATACTGAAATATTAAAGATTTAAAAATGCATCAACTATACTGAAATATTAGTGATTTATATATTTACTCAGCACACACGGCGGTGAACAAAGGCATTTTTTTGCCTCCATTATAAACAGAGTTTCAGACTGATGAACACTCTTCACAGTCACTGTTTGCAAAGCTGACAGAGTAATGAGAGACTGAAGAGACTTTATCAAACCCATGTTTGCAAAGGCCAGAAAAAGTGAGTCAAAGTATAAAAAACCAGCGACCGAGTAGATGTAAATGATGCAAAGATTGTTACATGATCCTAATGCCAGTTCCTGTAGATCTCCTTTATTATCTCACACAGCTGAAGCAAATATTACTGATATAAATTTTGCTTGTATTTAAAAATGCATCAACTATACTGAAATATTAGAGATTTAAAAATGCATCAACTATACTGAAATATTAGAGATTTAAAAAATGCATCAACTATACTGAAATATTAGTGATTTATATATTGTGAGAAAATGCATTTACTCAGCACACACGGCGGTGAACAAAGGCATTTTTTTGCCTCCATTATAAACAGAGTTTCAGACTGATGAACACTCTTCACAGTCACTGTTTGCAAAGCTGACAGAGTAATGAGAGACTGAAGAGAGAAACAGACGCTGAAGAGACTTTATTTGCTCACAGTAAATGAAGATCAGCTCAACAAACCAACACAATCCTGATACAGCACACACACAAACATCCTCTAACCATGCTCCTCTTCTTCAGCACCAACCGTCATCTTCATCCGTGGTTCAACAGCAAGTTCTGCAGAGAACGAACAAACAGTCACGTCAACAAGCGCTGATTTCCATAATAAACCTCCTTCATCAATTCAAGCCTTCATATGTCGTTCACCTCTCCTGGCTTTAGTTTGAGTTATTCTAGAAGCAGCACACTTTATAGTCAAACCCTCACACACACACATACACACACACACACACACACACACTCGATACATTCACACACATGTTGAACAGCAGTGGAGATGAGCTGAACGAAACCGATGATTATATCATCTCTGCTTTTTCTGTTATTGTCGAAACTCAGTCATTCCTGATGTTGAAGAAGGGCTGCACAATTTGGAAAAAATATATAATTGGGATTTTTCATATAAAAACTTCAACTGTGATTTAAAAAGAAAATATCCAAGTTTGCTTTACTTATTTGTGGGTCTTTACAAATTGACACACAGACAAAAAAGATTATATATATCAATACGACTATAAAATAATAATAATAATAAATATAAAATATTAAACACAATTTAAAGTATTACTATTGTAATATTTCATTGTAAAATAAAAAATGAGTATTTAAGAAAAATAATACAATAATTTTATTTTATAGTAAAACTGTAAAATTACAGCTCCAACATTTACTGGTGTTTTAATACCTTTACTTTCACATGTTAAACCACCAAGCTTTTATTTTGATGGAAGACACCAGGGATACTATAAAGTGCCCAGTCCGTATATTGACTTTCATGCAGTGTTTAATGTTTTTTTGTGTGTTCCCGTCATTTTACTGACGACTGCTTCTCTAATCTCAGGGAGTTCAACGCAGGATTCACAAAACGCTTGCTCTTGAGAGATGACTCAGTACCCAGTTTATTTGGACCAGCTGCTCCACTGAATCACAACCTGTAAGTATGATAAATAATAGATGTTTATATTTTCTATTGAGCGTTCAAAACATGGAACTATTGCGATGGGAGTATCGTTTCCGACACACGCTGTACGCGGTAGACCAATCACAACAGACTGGGCCTTCTGACCAATCAGAGCAGAGCAGGCTCACGGAAAGGCGGGGTTTAGAGAGACTGAATCTCAGAACTGCTTCAAACGAATCGTTTTGAAAATGAGGTGATATTAAATGCATATTTTGAGAAAACTAAAGCGTTTTTTGACCTTGCATGCATGTAAACCTATTGTAGGAGACTCCCAAAACAATATTAGGACGCTTAAAAATGGCATAATAGCTTCTCTTTGGCTGTCAACAGCCAGTTTACAAATTTTGTAAAGATGGTCTGGCACATGTTATGTTGTCAAACGCACAATAAAGCATGTCAAAGTCAGAGCAGATGCAGACAATCGAGCTGCTGAAAACACCGGATCATGAGCTGCTCACGTGTAAATGAACACAGTGCCGCGCTTCACTCAGAAACAGATTTTTTATTTGCTGTGCTAAGCCATCTCACAATTTCAGTTTTATTTCAATTAATCATGCAGCCTTATATCGAGCCACAAAAACCACACTGTGAAGATTGATACTGCGATGGGTGTTTTAGAGGCTAATCACAGAGACGGCACACATGAGAAGAACAGCTGAATAATGCCTTTGCGAGAGAGATTAAACACACAAACACACACAGGCCGTGAGTGACGCTCTTATCTGCGGCCGGAGGAACTTACGGTGACCTGAACACACTATCTTGGCATAGTTAGAACATTATAGATTCCAAATATTCATTAATAGAATGATATATACTGTATATATATAAAAAATCCTGATTCTGTTAAAAATATCTAATTATTTATTATTAAAAATCCACTATTCAAATAATTAAATTCAGCAGGTAATGTGTCATATATTGGGGGCCATGGCTTATTATAACAGTTTTTGCAGTTAACTTTTTTTGTTAGTAAAACAAGTTTATTTTATTTAACTTTACATTTTTGAAAAAAAGAAAGAAAAAGTAAAAAGTCAGCCAACTGAGAAAAAACCACAACTGTTACTTGAAATAAGGAAACAAACATTAACTAAATGAAATAAAACAAAATACAAAAACGTATTTTACTTCAGCCAGTTGCCAAGAAAGCATTTCTCTTTTTTATTTTAACTTGAAGTACAAAAATAACTGAAACTGAAAATAAGTTAATAAAAACTATATACGCCAATTAAAAATAATAATAAAAATGACAAAAACACAAATATATAAATATATTTGTATATATGTCATTAATGCAGTATATATATTCATGATACAGTAATGCAATAGACTTAAACTTACACTACATTATATATGTTTTAATCACTGATTAGCTCAGCGCTGCAGTCTAACGCTGATGTGCTTCAGTCTGGTTGAGGTATGACACTCTCGTGTGTCTTTTTTCTCAGCAGAGATGTTGAAATAAAGCTGCACATCTTCAATCCTCACGCGCCCTTCATCCCGACAGCACAGAGAAACGGCCACAGCTGGAACGCAGCGTCCCAATCAAGCCGAAGGAGCGTAAAATGAAGACGACAGCCTCAGCAGAGCAGCGCCGCAGGCATCAGGAACCACTAACCACCTTCCTCCTGTCCTCGTCCTACAGACACTGCTGTAGATTAATGACCCGACCGGCGGCTTCATCAGTGAGCAGCATTCACACAGACACACACACACAATCACACACAGGTTTGTTTTTGTGAATTGTGGGGACATTCCATAGGCGTAATGGTTTTTATACTGTACAAACTGTATGTGCTATTGCCCTACACCAACCCTACCCCTAAACCTACCCCTCACAGGAAACTTTCTGCATTTTTACTTTCTCAAAAAAACTCACTCTGTATGATTTATAAGCGTTTTGAAAAATGGGGACATGGGGCAATGTCCTCATAAGTCACATTCTCCTTGTAATACCTATGTTATACCCATGTCATTACACAAATGTGTGTCCTCATATGTCACAAAAACGCACACACTCACACACAGACAGACACACACACTCTCACACAGACAGACACACACAGACACGCATGCACGCACACATGCTCACACACACACACAGACAGACACACAGACACATGCTCACACACACACACAGACAGACACTCTCACACACACACAGACAGACAGACAGACAGACAGACAGACAGACAGACAGACAGACAGACAGACAGACAGACAGACAGACAGACAGACAGACAGACAGACAGACAGACAGACAGACAGACAGACAGACAGACAGACAGACAGACAGACAGACAGACAGACAGACAGACAGACAGACAGACAGACAGACAGACAGACAGACAGACAGACAGACAGACAGACAGACAGACAGACAGACAGACAGACAGACAGACAGACAGACAGACAGACAGACAGACAGACAGACAGACAGACAGACAGACAGACAGACAGACAGACAGACAGACAGACAGACAGACAGACAGACAGACAGACAGACAGACAGACAGACAGACAGACAGACAGACAGACAGACAGACAGACAGACAGACAGACAGACAGACAGACAGACAGACAGACAGACAGACAGACAGACAGACAGACAGACAGACAGACAGACAGACAGACAGACAGACAGACAGACAGACAGACAGACAGACAGACAGACAGACAGACAGACAGACAGACAGACAGACAGACAGACAGACAGACAGACAGACAGACAGACAGACAGACAGACAGACAGACAGACAGACAGACAGACAGACAGACAGACAGACAGACAGACAGACAGACAGACAGACAGACAGACAGACAGACAGACAGACAGACAGACAGACAGACAGACAGACAGACAGACAGACAGACAGACAGACAGACAGACAGACAGACAGACAGACAGACAGACAGACAGACAGACAGACAGACAGACAGACAGACAGACAGACAGACAGACAGACAGACAGACAGACAGACAGACAGACAGACAGACAGACAGACAGACAGACAGACAGACAGACAGACAGACAGACAGACAGACAGACAGACAGACAGACAGACAGACAGACAGACAGACAGACAGACAGACAGACAGACAGACAGACAGACAGACAGACAGACAGACAGACAGACAGACAGACAGACAGACAGACAGACAGACAGACAGACAGACAGACAGACAGACAGACAGACAGACAGACAGACAGACAGACAGACAGACAGACAGACAGACAGACAGACAGACAGACAGACAGACAGACAGACAGACAGACAGACAGACAGACAGACAGACAGACAGACAGACAGACAGACAGACAGACAGACAGACAGACAGACAGACAGACAGACAGACAGACAGACAGACAGACAGACAGACAGACAGACAGACAGACAGACAGACAGACAGACAGACAGACAGACAGACAGACAGACAGACAGACAGACAGACAGACAGACAGACAGACAGACAGACAGACAGACAGACAGACAGACAGACAGACAGACAGACAGACAGACAGACAGACAGACAGACAGACAGACAGACAGACAGACAGACAGACAGACAGACAGACAGACAGACAGACAGACAGACAGACAGACAGACAGACAGACAGACAGACAGACAGACAGACAGACAGACAGACAGACAGACAGACAGACAGACAGACAGACAGACAGACAGACAGACAGACAGACAGACAGACAGACAGACAGACAGACAGACAGACAGACAGACAGACAGACAGACAGACAGACAGACAGACACACACACACACACGCCTCGCTGAGACCCGCCGCCTCCCGCAGACACCTGCGCTGACCGGACGCTCACTTTATTACTTCTGACGGACCATCACTACTGTCTGCACAGATAATGGGATATTTAGACACAATACAAGAGACATCGACTCCAAAAATATTAGACAGTGTGACGACAGAAATGAGTCAACTGAAGACTGCAGTAATGATGCTTAAAATTCAGCTTTGATCACAGCAATAAATTACATTTGAAGAATATATTCACATAGAAAAATAATATTTCACAATATTACAGCACTGTGTTAAAAAAACAGTTGCTGCCTTAAATTATGTTGAATAAAACTGGCTGTACAAGTCATTTCAGCAATTTATATTAAAAAAAAAAATAAGTTGAATCCCATATGATTTAAAATTGGTTTAATTATGTTGATTAAGTTAAGGTAATGGAAAAACATATATTGACATAACTTAATTTTTTTACAGTGTATTTTTACTGTATTTTGATCAAATAAATGGGGCCTTGGAGAGCAGAATTATATATATATATATATATATATATATATAGGGTTGGTAAGAATTTTTTTATGTTTTTGAAAATAATTATATATGTATATATTAAATATATATATTGTATTGTTCATGTTATGAATCTAATCATTTAGATCGTTTACTTCGAATCTTTTAATAAAAGAATCAAATGTGATTTCTTTCATACATCAAATAAAAAAGTATTTAAAGTATTAGTAAATAAAGTATTTAAATAATATTTTTGAAATAAACTGTTTATTTATTGCATTGATTTATTTCATTTCCAAATACATTGTGACATAACAGACTTTTACAAACACATAAAATGACTTTATCAATATTTTTGCCCTTTTTTCCCCAAACAAAACATCAGACAACAGGACCATTGTTGGGTTTGAAAAGACAAAAACAAAAAAATACAAATGGTGGTGAAAACAAATGCATGAAGAAGAAAAGTGAAAGAGCCACACAGATACAGACTCTTGATCTGATGAAACAACATTCAGATATTCATAAGCAAAAAATCATAAGAAAGAGTACGAACACTTGTGGCATTTCTCTTCCGGTACAGTCTGTGTCTGACAGCAGTCCACTGCAAATGTAGCTTCGGATGTCAGTGGGTTCAGCGTGAAAGCCTTACAAATCTGAAGGTCAGAGGACGTCTACTGTCTGCTCAGAGATATGAAGGCGATACCTCGACCATCACGGCCAGGAGAACAGTTCTGGAGGAAACAATGGCTGTCAGCTTCATCATCTGAATCAAACAGCTGCAGAAATGTCAGACGCTTTCACGATCTCAGGATCGTCCTGACACGTGTTTCCTTCATTATCACGCAGCGGAGCGAGATCTCGAACGCTCGGGCTGATCTGCTCCGGCTTCTGAAGCGTCTATCACACTGAACCTGGATATGAAAATCTTCAAACAGCTGGATATATCAGGATATGAATGTGATCTCTTGTTTGAGGAGGAATATTATATCAGATTGTGTGGTTTTACCACAGTACAGTGGCACAGTCTGACATGATGCAAACTGAACCCACTTAACAACAAAAATATAGTACAAAAAACACCAAATAACTAGATTTTTTACATTTTCTGAAGTTCTTGCCAGCAGAAATGTGGTGCCTCAATAGCCATGTTTCCATCCAAAGAGGCGAATTTAACTTATGCACAAAACTGGAAAATTGCAGAAAACATTTGCCAATAAAGCACCGTTTCCATCCAACGAGTCAAAGAGAACAAAATCGTCACTTCTTGATAAACTGGCACTAAATATCTCTAAGGAAACAAGGAGAAGCCACTGAATATAATCATTTTCATATGTAATAAATTACTTGTGCTTCAGAGAAAGCAGGCATAACATGATAAATGCGTTCATTGCTTTTAGAGGTGGATGCCTGCTGTTTAGAAATGCAGTCGTGTAAGACAGTAATTAAACAGAAATACTTTGATGACAGACTTTTCTCAGGCATTTCAGAATGACCAGAACAACATATAGATGCTGTGAACGAGATCGGTCCGCTGGTTAGTCAAGTTATCCCGTCTCATAGCGCAAAGTCACATGACTTTTTCAATGTGTTTAAATGCGTTTCCATCGTAGTTTATGTGCATTTTTTCTTATCGGATAAAAGGTTTAGCCTTCTCAGTTGTGTGCATATGTTTTTAATGCGTATTTTTAGAATTTATGCATATCTTGGCATTTCCATCCAGCGTTTATTTTATGCGATAATCCAAAATGTGCATAAAAATAGGTGGATGGAAACATGGCTAATGTTAGTGCGTTTTGGGTGATGGTTGGGACATTGATGAGGTGTTCTGAGCTTTCACTAGTTTCCTTCTGTCTGCTGTGAAAAGAGTCTCAAGTCTCTGTGATGTTCTGCTCTCTGTGGCTCAGGTCTATGGAAGCCCATTTCTGCCACATATGAAAAAGAAATCCTGCTTTGGTAAATTATGACATAAAAGGTCAAAATTATGAGATACTAAGTCATAATGAGATAAATCATAATTATGAAATTATGTCATAATTAACATTATGAGATAAATGTTTGAAATTAAGAGATAAAAAGTCATAATTATGAGATAACTATGAGATAGATTATGAGATGCCAAGTCATAATGAGATAAATGTCAAAATGAGATAGTAAGTCATAATTAGGAAATAAAAGTTTAAATAATGAGATGAAAACGCAATTATGAGATACAATTTTAAATGACGAAATAAAAACAATTGTGAGATAAAAAGTAGAAATTATGAAACTTTTTTTTATAGAATCTTGATAACAGTGAGATACTAAGTCATAATTATGATAAAACTATTTCAAACTGACAAATCAATGAGATTTAAAAACACAATTAAGATAAAGTCATTAATTACGAGATAAAAAGTGAAATAATGAGATAAAAAGCTATAATTATGACAACTTCTAAAATTCAAAAATATCTCATAATTATGGCTTTAATTTAATTATGGCTAAGTCATGAGATAAATGTCAAAATGATGAGCCATAATTATGAGATAAAAAGTTAACATTATGAGATAAAAAAATAAACCTGACTGAAATTCTTCATAGAGATCATTTTTTTGCAGGAAGGAGCACAATTGAGCACTACCTACCTACAAACTAACTACAAAGAGACTACATATCATCCCATAGCAGAGTATGACGGTGATATCGAGTGGGTCTGTGTTTATATCAGTCTAGTGTTTGGGTGTGAATGCTCAGTCTTCAGTGCTGGAGAGCTCCGCTCAGTCTTTAGTTGTAGACGATTCTTTTGAATGTGAACGTCTTTCATTAGCACTGTGTTTCACTTCAGTAGAAGCGTGGCAGTTTGCCCGCTCTAGTTGGCATACAGCCACTGCGCCAGCTTCACACACACACACACACACACACACTCTCAATCACACACACTCTCAATCACACACTCACTCACACACACACAATCACACACACAATCACACTCACACACACAATCACACACTCACTCACTCACTCACACAGAAATCATCTCTAATAAAAGCTGTTGTTATCTGGCTGTGTGTGAGATGCATGAATGATCCAGTATTAAAATGAGACTTGTATAAAATCTGCTCATTCACACACACACACTCATCACTCACACACACTCACACACACACACTCACTCACACACAGCACACTGCTTCTTATTTCCTGCAGAGAAAATGACTCTGGCATGTTTTAAAATGAACTAGCTCTTCGTTACAAACTGGAACTACTGACAGGTAATTGAAATAAAGCTGAAAATAAAATAGAAATATTAGATGAAAAACTTCAAGCTAAAAAATGGAAGTGTGAGTACTAAAATTACTAAAAACTGACATAAAAATAAATTAATTCGGTTTAAATATTATAAAAATAACAAAACAAAATTAAATGAAAATGAAGACTGAAAATATAAAAATAAAAACTCATTCAAAAATATTAATTAACAGTATATACATAATACTAAACTAACACTGCTCAGAAATTCACTCTCGAACCAGGGTTATTATGGTTAACAAACTAAATCCTTTTAAAAAAAAAACACTTGTTATTTGAAATAAAATAAATGTAAGCTGTAATTAAATAAAATGTAAACAAAAATGTTATTTTATTGAATATTTATTTTTATTTCAGCTAGTTTTCAAGGCAACGTTTATTATTTTCATTTAGACGTACTTGATGTATGGAAACAACGAAAACTAAAACAGAAATAAATAAACAAAACTATAAAGAAATATTAGAGAAAACCTAATAAAAAGGGCAAACACACCCCAGAAATTGAATTGTAAACCACAAATACAAGTGTGTGTGTGTGTGTGTGTGCGTGTGTGTGCGTGCGTCTCACACTCACACAAAATCTTTTTGCAAGTCTCACGAGTTTCTGAGAAAAAAAATTCTGAATTGCAAGAAAAAAAGTCAGAATAAGACAAAGTCACAATTAGCTGTGGCAGAAACTGAACTTTTTAACTCATTGCAAGCTTATATCTTGCAATTCTTGTGAGACATAAACTCACAATTTCATGACCTGCAATTGTGAGATTTTTTATTTTATGGTGGAAATAAACTTTCATAGAAATGTCCAGTGAGTGACGCTAAAAGTGCATTGAGTTTTATATGAAACAGATGAACATGAATCGGACAATGTTTTACTACGTTGTTGAACATACTGCAGCAACTGGAAATGAAATGTCTGATGAGTAGCACTAAAAATTGCTCTATTGCATTTGAAAATAATGTGCCGCCTACACTAAAACTGACTGAGAGATTTAACAAAAGCAAATGAGCGTTAAAAGCACACTTGCTAAAGCAATCATGCCATTTTATGGTGCTTCTACAAGTCTTTTATTGCGTTTCACAGGATCTCGTGCATTGCAAACACAATGCTGTACCGGGTGCGCTACCGAGCAAGCTTACTGCATCAGAAAAGCCACACGTATGGCGCTGGTTATGTGATGCAAACATCTACATGTATTCGTTTACAAATCAGGTGCTATGGTAAAAGTGTTTTGTGGTCATAACAGAGTTGTGCAAGCAACCACACAATAATAAGTCTTTATTTATCGCAAATCTGCCTCTGTAGTCATGTTTCGTGTTATAAATGAATACAAGTTGTTGGTGTTTTACTGCCTCTAGGGTTCATTTCAGCAGCAAACTGCACGTATAGGAACAATTGGTGTAGAAACAACAAAACTCAGAAATTGCTAGTAAATTTCATAATTACAAAGAAACAGCACATTAAACTAAACATGACACCTTGAAGCATAAACACAGTATGTGTAAAGCATACTCTGATAATCTTTGTTTCATTTACAAACATGTTTTTTGAGTGTACGAACAAAAAGACTAGAGTCTTTAACTTTGTTTGTTACATGCAGCATTAGAGGAAAATATCAGAAAATTAGTCAAGGATATTTTTAAGTGGTGTAGATTTGTGTATTCTGACTGTATGAATAATAATGAAGGAAATTACACCTGTATGTCTAGTTAAGGTCTCTCAGATTGGAGCAGATATCAGTCTGATCGGTCCGTTAGAGCTTCATCTGATAACACGAGCAGCTGAGTCTGATTTATTCTTGCAAAAGCTTGACAGAGTGAAAAGCACAAACCCTTTTTAAGATGAAGGACATGAATATTACATTACAGTGTGAAGAGTGAAGATAGATATGCAGAAGAGAAAGCCAGTGGGATCAGGATCTTTGTTCCTCTCTCTTTCTGTGTGTGTGTGTGAGATGCATTTGTGTCACGCTCAAGATTTCTCTCTGAGAGCTTAACCCAAGCATTTCAGATTAGTGTGTGTAGGCTGAATCTTAAAAATGTGAGCCGTCATTTAAAGCATCACACACAGTCTGCAGCAGTATAACGCACGCATGACAGACGAGAGCCGATTAAAGGTCTCACCTCAATAGAGCAGGAGACACAGAGAGAGAAAAGATTCAGGTGTGTGATTGTATAAGCAGAGCATCACATCCACTGTGTGTGTGTGTGTGTGTGCACGCGCTTAAAACTAGTGTACACTAGCATCACCAATTGAAATTGCACAAACAATGACGATGTGAGCCGTCATTTAAAGCATCACACACAGTCTGCAGCAGTATAACGCACGCATGACAGACGAGAGCCGATTAAAGGTCTCACCTCAATAGAGCAGGAGACACAGAGAGAGAAAAGATTCAGGTGTGTGATTGTATAAGCAGAGCATCACATCCTGTGTGTGTGTGTGTGTGTGTGCACGCGCGCTTAAAACTAGTGTACACTAGCATCACCAATTGAAATTGCACAAACAATGACTGTTTTCAAACAGGTCTTCTTGTACACGTTTTTGTCTGCCATGGGTTGAACAAACAGATAATCCTGCCTCAAATTCAATCTTGATTGAATTTGCCATATTGAGCCGGTCCATGATATAATATAATATATTTTTCCTTTTGTTCAACTTTGAGGTTTAATATGACTATGCATGTTTTTGTGTTTCATGTAATGAGATACAGAGAATATATTGTGTGTCCTTCTACTCTTCAGAGCTGTGTGTATTTGTGTGTAATTGCTTAGACACACACACAGCTAAAGCGTAACTAAGTCTGTTTAGACTCTGAGCGAGAGCAGCTGTACAGACAGTGTGCTGCACAAACCACATGAATGATGATCCATCTACAGCTCAGCTCAACTTCAGCTCCGATTCGCTGATATGAAATGTGTTTGAGAAGTTGATGTCCTGTGGTGTGACATACAGTATATGGCACTTATGACCATAATAACCACATAATATGTATTCTTTGTCACACCATATAAACTTGTGGAGACAAAATTTGTGATTAAAGGTGCAAAACTTCCCAGTTTTCAATTACAGCAGTTGACACACACTTTCCTTTAGAGCCATATTGAAAAACAGCTCATGAACATTCATGTAGGTTTATATTCACAGGAGCTTTGATCCTTTTACAGTTCATATTATACACCTTTATTGGGGTGTTGATAAAGTTGAAGGTTCAACGGTTGCGTTCCTATAAGACTTCGTCTTGAACATTCGAACATTTGCAACCTTTGAACCTACAACTTCTTTATACACTACAAAATCCCACTGCTTTAATTTCATTTCACAGCTGTCCTGTAGCTCAACCACTAGGTCATGGGTTTGATTACCAGAGAAAGCAAGAACTGATACATTTTTTTTTAAATGTGTACCTTGCATGCAATGTAAATCACTTTAGATAAAAACATCTGCCATATGAATAAATGCAACTGTAAAATATAAAATCAACGCCCTGCTTGCTCAAACACTTCAATAGAAGTATGGTTAATTTGAATAAAGTTGGATAAATAATCAAATAAACAGCACCAGTCTGACTTCTGGGCGTCCAAAAACAGTCCTTTCATAGTGATGCTTCAGGACATCTGATGCTTTTAATAGATTCATTTTTACAGCATTGAATAAATTAGTTTTTATAGTAGCGGCCTTACTATTTATAGTTTATAAGATCATATTTTCACATTTGTTTTGATGTGAAGTAAATATATTCTTAGTTTCTTAAAATGAATTTATTTCATTTTCTGTGATGTGATGTGATGAACTAGTTTGTGTTTTGCTGCACATCAAATAAACAAGCTGAAACTCTCTCTTGCTTTCATTCCTCAGGCTGTTAATAAACGATCTAAAACAACTTTCAAAAGCATAAAATGACATTTGGATTCCACCCACAGTTCAGATCTCCTTATCGGTCACACACACTCTCTCTCTCTCTCTCTCACACACACACACACACACACTCACTCACACACACACTCACTCACACTCACACACTCACACACTCACACTCTCACACTCTCACACTCTCACACACTCACACACTCACACTCTCACCCACTCACACTCTCACACTCTCACACTCTCACACACTCACACACTCACACTCTCACCCACTCACACTCTCACACTCTCACACTCTCACACACTCACACACTCACACTCTCACCCACTCACACTCTCACACTCTCACACTCTCACACACTCACACACTCACACTCTCACCCACTCACACTCTCACACTCTCACACTCTCACACACTCACACACTCACACTCTCACCCACTCACACTCTCACACTCTCACACTCTCACACACTCACACACTCACACTCTCACCCACTCACACTCTCACACTCTCACACTCTCACACACTCACACACTCACACTCTCACCCACTCACACTCTCACACTCTCACACTCTCACACACTCACACACTCACACTCTCACCCACTCACACTCTCACACTCTCACACTCTCACACACTCACACACTCACACTCTCACCCACTCACACTCTCACACTCTCACACTCTCACACACTCACACTCTCACACACACTCTCACACACACTCGTTAAAGTGGCGTATTGCTCATCAGAAGCAGCATAAAGGATGTTTATACGTGACACGAGCGCACCGCGGTTCAGATGAAGCAGCATAATCATCATGACCTCCGTTAACGCATTTATGCAACCTTGCAACACATCTAATTTTCATTTAGGTTGAAGTATTAAAATTACTAAAACTGAATAAAAAATTAATATAAATGACAAAAGCACACTAAGGCTAAAATTTAATTGAAAACTGAAGACAAAATAAAAACGAATCAAATAAAAATAAAAGCTAATTCAAAATATGAATAAAAAGTATATAAAAAAATTCTGAAAACGACGCTCATCTTACCCTCTTATTTTAATCACCTGTCATTATAGAGACACTTTCACCGTGCAATCAGTTCATCACGTATAAAATCAAGTGCAAAGACATTTTTGTGAATATTGTATCACAGTTTCGTGTTGACTATAAAAAGACTGACTGTGTTTGTCGTCTTATTTACATACAGCACTAAGAAGCAATGGCACATAAAAACTACAATAAAACAGCTGTGCTGCTTACCCGAACACTCAACTCATCCGGCTGAGAAACAACAGAGAGGAGAGAAAAGTCATGACGAAATATAACATCTACCCTGACTGAGGTCCATCGGCTGCAATATTTATAAAAACATCAATGAAATGAACCCACATGAGGTCTGTGGCAGTTTTAAGCCGCCCCGATCATGCGTTTCTTACAGTGGTTTGCTGTTCTTTTACACTCGTTTAGTTTAACTAACTGGGATTAACATGTCTGGATGTCTAAATGAGCCTCAATACACATGTACGATCAGTGCTGTGGATAGCAATCAGCTGAGGGAAGAATGAACATTAAAGATTGCAATCGTGAGCACTAAAAGCTTTACAAGCAAAACAGGGTAATTATAATTAACGATGAATCCTGGTTATTATAACCGCAACAAACAGCAACATTAAATCAAACACTCCTGCTGCCACCTAGTGCTACAAAACACTCATTGAAAAAATAAAGCATTTTAAACTGTATACTGTATGTCAGAGAAGGACAGACAGTGTCAGGAGAAATAAAGAAGAGAGAAAGTGTGTGTGTGTGTGTCTGTTTGTGTGTGTGTGTGCGTGTTTGTGTGTCTGTGTGTGCTTGTCTGTGTGTGTGTACGTCTGTGTGCGTGTCTGTTTGTGTGTGTGCATCTCTCACCAGGTTGTGTGTTTTGTCTGGTTCTTGGCGTGTCTTTGCTTTCTCTCTCAGCGCCGCTGGGTTCATGTAGTCTCCCGCCATCTCTCTCTCTCTACGGCTGATCCGGGCCAACTCTTCCTGAACCAGAGCCTGCTCACGCTCGAACCTACAGTCAACACACACACAGACACAGACACACAGACACACATCAGCTACAGGGACTGACAGAAACTAATTACATGACCATTAGACACCATTAAAAAAATTGGTCATGTTGAATAACTAGCCTTGATTCCAGTGAATGCGGGTCATATTTGAGCTGAAAATAATTCTGAATCTGATTTAATCTCATGTAATCAGAATAATCTCATTCTCATTACTATAATGTGAAAAAAGAATAATATTTTTATTAAACTATAAGTATTTATACATCATGGTTGTATTAGATGCAATGCTTTTCAGGGCTATTATCGTTCTCTAAAACCAAAACTATTAAAAATTACAAAATGACAAAAAAACAAAATTACTAATATATTTTTTTTTATTACAAAAAAATAAAATATAAAAATAAACACCAATTCAAAATATTAATAAAAAAACAAACATTATATAAATAATACTAACATAACACTGATGCTTTTAATGTATGCTGATTTAAATTTAAAATGTTTTCACTGTTAAGTAAAAAATATTGTATTACATTAATGAGACTTTTAAAAAATCATGACAGAATAAAAATAAGAATTACAAAAACAAACACTTTTTTTTAAATCTCATAATTATATATATATATATATATATATATATATATAATTATTTTAATTATATTTTAATCAAATATATAATATACCGATCAGGAGATTAAACATAATTGGTAGCACTTTATTAAAAGCCATTATATATATATATTATATATGATGAATGATAAAATTAGTTTTAATGCATTAATTATGCTTTGTAATGCAACTTATAATGCATTGAATAAACTCATGAGTAAATGTAACCACAGTTATAATACTCATCTATTTCATTGTTACACCTTTAGAAAGCATAATGCATTAAAACATGACAAACAAACCTTCAAACAGTATAATGCACTTTAACTTCGGTTAATTATTTCTGCAAAGAGAATAATGCATAACGTACATTATGAATCCCTTTATAATGCATGATACATAAAGGCTTTAAGTAAAGTGCAACCAGATGATTTACAGATTGTTATCAGAGCTGCAGTAGATATTACGGCAGAAGATTTCTTCAGAAATACTGATAAAAATATCTAACACACTAACCGTCTTCTGAGCTCCTCCTGCGTCTCTGCTGCAGATGGCCCTGAAACATCAGAATAACAGTCACATATGAGATATAAAGCGAGTGTTGCTGAAGAGAGGAGCAGAAGCGGTCCTACCTGCTTCAGGTTTGGCACTCTCTGGTTTAGATGATGAGGATGATGATGGTCCAGACTCCCGCATCCGCTGAAGAACATCACCGGACAACTGATATTAAAATAGCATCAACAGAGTTACGATTCCCTTTCTAAAGTGTAGTTCTGGGTATGAGCGCTAAAAGCTGCGACCCTGACATTGTCCTGTGCATCCAGTCCGAACGACACCGACCTGCCCCTGCTGTCCGCGGCCCCCATCAGCCCGAAGACCACCCCGACACTCAACAACAAGAGGAATACAGTCACGCCGACTCACTTCAGGGTCACTGTGTCCCGCTACATGCGGATAAAATCATCAAACACCTGCATCAGGCGTCACGTGACCGCGAAAGGCACGATGGGAAATGTAGTTATATTCAAAGCACTGACGTCACATGGAGGTCGCGGGAGGAAAAAATGGCGAAATATTAATTAATTAATTTTAATTGTTTGCTTGCTGATTTACTTGCTTATTTGTATCTATTCCCTTTTACATTAGCCATAAACTTCATACAATTTATGTGCTTATATTGAAAGCGCTCCACAAAGAAAAAAAATTTTTGTAGCGGCATATGACACACAGAAATTGACGAATGCACTTTATTTTACTCTTTATTATTTTTAATTTAAAATTTGAAAAGTCGTTTTTTATTATTATAGTTTCATGAAATGGTACACAAATAATAATAACAATAATGATAATACATTTATTTAGCCCTTTTAATTTGCTCGTTTTTTCATGCACAAATACTATTATTTAATCTATCTTTTCAGTTTTTATTTCTTACAGTAAATGTTAATGACATACGTCTTTATTTCCTTCACACAGCAACGGTGTTAATATTCTGCAGAAATGGTGACTTGCAATAAAAAAATCGTTGAAAGCCATCACATGATGTTTTGTTCAATTATATACCCGTCTTGTATTTTTTTTGTCATTATTATTATTATTCTTATTGTATTGTAACCTCTCCCTTATTTGTTGACAATGTTCTCATTAAAAAAATAGCCATCACATGGCACATCACGTGATGACAGCAGCATTTTCGTTATAAAAACATATGTATGGAGGGCGAAACCTGCAAAAACAATAAATAAATAAATAAATAAATTTGTGCATAAATACACGTATTCTTGTTTAAATACACATAGAAATAATTAAACATGTGATTAAAGTAGGCAAATAAATAATATAAATTGGTGGACAGATGGAAAATGTTTAAGGAAATGCTAAACTCATCCTATTCATTTTCCTTTGATCACTCGTTTATTTCTGAATGTAGTTCCACATTTATTTTTCCTCTGTGCAACATGCTAATGAGAGGGGGTCAATTATCCAAGAGTAGGCGGATCGTATGCGTATTATCTTCATCAGTCAAGGGGACTGATTATCATCTTACACTTTTTCATAGGGCTAGTTTGTAGTTATAATCATGAGAGAGCTAAATCATAAAAGAGTTTAAGTGGCCAATGTATTAATGCTTACGTAGCTCTTAATTGCAATACTGAACCGTTATTTGCTTGATAAACATACTTTTGTCACCTGTATTTTCTGTTCTGATAACTAATGTGAAAAAACTGTCTGTTCCTCGATTAAACCACTTCATAGCAGGCGTCTCACGATGACCGTGGGATACTGATATTACAGCTGTCTCTAGCTGGAGACTCGATTGGGTTACAAAAAATGACGTCAGGAAACGACTCTGGCCATTCCGTTGGGTCGTTTGTAAAGCCACAGATACTGTACGGACAATACGGCTCAGTTTTTTTATGCATCTTGCTCTGCTGAATGGAAAAAGTGACTTTACGTAGCCCATACTGGATTAACAGCATGCATCTCGTCAGCGGGAAAGCCACGCCCCCAGCTATCACATGACCCGAGCAAGTCCATGTTGACTCCCTCTCATTAGCATGTTGCACAGAGGAAAAATAAATGCGGAACTACATTCAGAAATAAACGAGTGATCAAAGGAAAATAAATAAATAGGATGAGTTTAGCATTTCCTTAAACATTTTCCATCTGTCCACCAATTTATTTTATTTATTTACCTACTTTAATCACACGTTTAATTATTTCTATATGTATTCAAACAAGGATTTGTGTATTTATACACACATTTATTTATTTGGGAGATCGGTAAAATAATCCATGTGACATCAGGGGTTCAACCGTAATATTATGAAGCTACGAGAATACTTTTTGTGCGCAAAAAAACGACTTTATTCAACAATTCGTCTCCTTTACCCTTTAGTGCCTTTTTGGAGAATATCAGCTGGAAGTAAACAGCGTAATGATTTCTCAATGTTTCTTTAAGTGTCAGAAAAGGGCCACTGACACTGAAGTTAAACTTAAACGAGATAAAATTACATAATTATGAGATTAAAAAAGGACAATTATGAGATAAGTCAAACTTATGATATAAAAAGTCTATATTTTTTTGAAAAATTCACAATTATGACAAAAACAATTGTGACAATTTTGACTTTTTATGTCATAATTTTCACTTTTGTCATAATTAGGACTTTTTTTTTCTCAATATCGGCTTTTTGTGTCAAAATAGCGACTTTTTATATTATGGCTCAGTATCTCGTAATTTCAAAATCATGTCATAATTATGATTTTTTTTCTTACGAGGTGGAAATGAGCTTCCATAGACACTGATGACTGCAGTAATGATGCTAAATATATTCACATCTAAAGCAGTCATAAAAATTGTAACGATATTTCACAAAATTTCTGTGTTTTTGATCACATAAATGTTGCCTTGGTTTTTTCGACCCAAAACTTTTTGAATGGTAGAACATAATGGTAATCTTTTTTATGCTTTTAATGTTATTGAGGAGAAATTATGTATGTTAACTATGAATTATCGATATGCAAAAACCATATAATATTAGTGGCATCCAAATAAAGTGCATGTATCATTTTGTACAATATGTCTAAAACCACAATGACTGTCGGTGACATCTGTAATCGTGTTTTTAAAAACTCTTTATGTACTTTTAGGCACCTCAATAAAGACTGCATAGGATTTTTTTTTCTTTTAAAAGGTTTGGAACAGGGAAATAACCACTTTTATCCTTTCTTGGTATCATAAGTGCTCTGATTTCACCACATCTTTGGATAATTTCTGTAAAATTCAGTTTAAAACTATCCAAACACAAAAGACATCCATTCACAGACGTTCAACAGAAAGAGCACAAGCTTGTATGATAATGTGACGGATGGCAACGTGTCTTTAAAGTGGTGTTTAGTGCAGCCATATCATGGACAACAGCATTTCTCTTGCTCTCTTAAAATAAAAGAGTTTGATGTGAACTCAAAACTTCCCCAGTTCACGCTGCATGACTGCTTTTGGTGCCTGAATTAAAAATAAAGTCCAACAAAGGTGTAGAATATGGCATTTTGAGGAAGTTGAAAACCACAGCGGCTTGTTCATCTGCTCTGTGAGTACAGTTACAGACACTGTAATATCCTGTGACAGAGTGAAGCATCTACAGCAGGTGGACTTACTTACCCAAAGAATCCTTTGAGGAACGTCACATAGATCAGAGGAGCAAAGACGGAGAAGTACAGGAATGTGGTCACATCCACGCAGCTGCAAACACACAGAGGAGCAGATACAGCGTTTGAAACCACGCTGATGATCTGGCATCCATTTAAACTGGGACAGAAATCATTTTTAGCATTTTGAAGATAAACCAAATAAATAGAATGACATAAAATTAAGACATATTTAAGTTTTTTTTAAGTTATTCAGTATTTCTGTTGTTTTTGTAGTATTCTCAAATCATGAGAAAAACCAAAGAAATCGTCAAATCCACGTTAATTTCTCAATCTTTTCACTCAAAATTAATGCCGATAATATATCTATTAGAAATGCATTGATGTATCGGCCAATAAAAAAGCGATTACCTGAACTATCGGCCAAAGATCAGGGCCGATTATTTCCAGTCAATCAAAAGGGCCAGACGTGTCAGACCGCAACTTGTGTGAAGAAAATCTTTCTTGTGTTGTTCAAGTTAAAGCAATAATAACGCATTAACGCAGCGCCGTAAACACTGGGTTTAATTGACCCTACGGATCACCCATAGTTCAAGCCAGGGTTGCCAGATCCACGGGTTTCCCTTCACAAAACATTATTTGTAATGTGTCTCGCATACAATAATCGCAAAGAGCTTTGTGCTTTGTTACTTCTGATAAGAAACAAACTCTCAGCTCTCAAATTCTGTGCATTTTATCACAAAATTCAAACAATAAATGCCATTTTGATACTCTTAGATGTGTCGTGACAGATCACCAGAGCCACTTCAGTTCAAGCGGCAGCGCGAGTCTCTTTCACTTTAATACAAGTTATAGCACAAAATAAACATGAATGAATGTATATATATATATATATATGTAAGAATAAATCTGTCAGGATTAGTCATGAACACAAGTTTTTTTTTAATGAAAAAAAAACCCTTATGTGCAATTCCCTTACCAAAATTTACCATGGTTTTATTATAGTAAAAGTGTAGTAACCATGTTTTTTTTTTTTGGCTTATTGATTTCCATTGATATAAGCACAGTTTTACTACAAATACCAATGCACGGTTAACTTGTGGCTACCATGGTTTAACCACAGTAACCATGTTTATTTGGTTTTATTTGTAGTAAAACCATGGTTCATTTTCGTAAGGCACTGTGTTGTATACAAACATTTTTAATTGAATGAGATTTATTATATCTGAAAATAAATAGAATTGACACAAGTTTTTTTTTAATGAAAAAAAAACCCTTATGTGCAATTCCCTTACCAAAATTTACCATGGTTTTATTATAGTAAAAGTGTAGTAACCATGTTTGTTTTTTTGGCTTATTGGCAGTAACCATGTTTATTTGGTTTTATTTGTAGTAAAACCATGGTTCATTTTCGTAAGGCACTGTGTTGTATACAAACATTTTTAATTGAATGAGATTTATTATATCTGAAAATAAATAGAATTGAATACAATAGTTGTGTTGTTAATTGTAACCTCTAATATGATGTACCATATGAGAGGGTCTCCTGTATAGTTTACAGCATTAGTTGGGAGAGATTTTGTTCCTTAATAAAAACAAACTATTGGTATCGGCAGATATCATTCTGAATAATTGGCTATCAGTATCAGCTGAGAAATTTAGTATCAGTGCATCTCTAATATATGCATATATATATATATATATATATGTCAGCTATATGCATTGTATATATATGTATACAATGCATTATCTGTTAACAGGCTAATTGCACTGCTAATATCCAGCAGTGTATGTTTGACAGAAAGAGATGAATCCTCACCACAGGCCTTCGATGATGTTGGCACAGAGCAGCGCGCTTCCCAAACCCTGAACCAGATTGAGCAGGGACAGGATGGCAGCGTACACGTAAAAACTCCTCTTCGCTGCGACACGAGAACCAGAAACACATTCACATCATCCTGTGAACGATTCCTACTGTACAGTATAAACACTCAAACCCTGCGTGTACTCACATGGCAACGAGATCCTCTCTCTGACTGGAGTCTTAGGTAGGATGACTATCAGAGAATACACCTAAAACGGATTATAACGTGGGATTAAACATTAATAATTAAATACACAAACACAAGGTGGTTTCAAAAGAAAGGAGAAGCAATTAAATAGGCACCAGGAAAAAGAAACAGGAACTGGCCAACCAGAAGTGCCTCCCGCCGTGGCCGTAGATGTTGAAGTCTTTAGCGGAGAGATGTTTGTCCGGGAAACGAATCTCCAGAGTCCCCTGAGAGAGCAAGAGACGCTGCATTAAAGCAATAACTCACTAGAAGTGAATTTACCACAGATAAGTGTGTTTTTACACACTTCAGTCAGAGCGGTTTCTGAATTAACATCCAACTCAACAGATGTTTTGTTAAGGATATACATATATATACAGTATATATATATTAGGGGTGTAACAGTTCACAAAATTCACGGTTCGGTACGTTTTCGATACAGCAAAAACAAAGAAATGCCAGAGAAATTTCCTTGATTTTTTTTTTTTTCAATTTATTAAAACTAACATCATAAAGTATGATGTTAGTTTATGATGAAAGTAATTGCGATTATTAATTACGATTATCACAATTTACATTTAATGATGTTTATACCATTGTTTGATGCAACTGCATGCCGTAATTTTATATGAAAATAAACAAGCTGAAAACACTCTAACTGAAAAACCTGTAGTGCTTTTCTATAAACGTCAAATACACATCGGATTGGTTTCTTCTTTAAATTATAAAAAAAGTAAAAATATGAATGGTATTATAATGTTATACTAAAACCCTTAAGATAACCTGTAGAAAGAAAAAAACATATCTTAAGGGTGCAGAATAACATAAGTGGACTTTGAACGACTAATTGTCGCTTTGAACGATTACGTAATTGTGGCATCCATAATTGTAATCGCGATTAGAAATTTGATTAATTGTGCAGCCCTAATTTAAACTTTGTGTAAGTTATTTGTAATTTTATATTAGGCCTATAGCATGGTGTATTTGTATTTGTTAATAAATTAAACATTCAATGTTTAATGTGAGTTTGTCGTACTGTTTTGTTGTTGTACATTTAATCAATTGACGCCGAATTGGAAAGTGAAAGTAAAATGCGCACCAGCATTTACAAGCCATTTAAAAGTGAATAAAAGAAAACTATTACGAACTACCTCACCGTCACAACCTGGAGTACATTATATTTTATACACTTCAAGCTCTTTTATTTTCCAAATGTAATAGGATTACTAAAACGAATCGTTCGGTTTGTAATGCGTGCCGATCGGTTCAATACGAATACGTGAATCGTTACACCCCTAATATATATATATATAGCTATTTTTTCCCTAATAAATGTATATAGATGTGTAGTAAATGGCTGTTGTGTAACACACCTGTGTGATGGAGTAGGCCAGAGACAGCACCGCAGTGATGGCCAACACACGCTTGATGCTGGACTTGCTCTCCAGATGGCCTGAGCAAACACAATCAGCAAACACCACACTTTAGCAGGAAGTGCAGCACATACTATAAAAACCTGCTTCGTTTTCATGGGCTCTAACGGCACAGTAAGTTACAATGCAACATGTACATTCACAAAACATGGACGTCACTGCCACTAGTGTTACTATTGTTAACTAAAACTACAACAAAGGCCACACTTTATTTTAAGGACCAATTCTCACTATTAACTAACTATTGATTACCAACTATGACTTTTGCCTCCATAAACTTCTAAATTGGTGCTTATTAATAGTTATTAAAGTAGTTGTTACGTTTAGGTATTGGGTCGGATTAGGGATGTAGAATATGGTCATGCAGAATATGTGCTTTATAAGTGCTAATAAACAGCTAATATGTTAATAATATGCATGCTAATAAGCAACTAGTTAATAGTAGGTTCTGGTCCCTAAACTAAAGTGTTACCAAAAAAAACTAAACCTAAAAAAAAAATAAAAAAATAATTAATTGATATACAGCTGAAATAAAATTTTTGAAATTAAAATAAAAAATGTTGGCTTGGCAACTCAATGAAATAAATGAGTTTAAGTACTAAAATGACTAAAACTGAAATAAAAATAAAGCTAAATAGAAATATAAAATAACTAATAAAAATGACAAGCACATGAAATTACTAAACTTAAAATGACAACAAAAATATCAAAATAAAAGTAAACAAAAAAAATAATAGTTAAGACTGATAATGCAGGAACGTACCAAAAGCCAGTCCCAGTATGATGACGCTGAGCTCAATAGCCAATAAAAAGAACCGAGTAATTTCCCAAAGCACCTGTAAACACACAGAAATCCCTGATGATTTACACCACAATTACAGCACAATCCTCTCACTGTGTTCGTTTATTACAGCATCCGCAAACCTAACACGAGTCAACACATGAAGCCAGAACAGACTCTATTTACTTTCTTAATTCATGTTCCTGCTCTGATTATGAAGGTCACATTATTGTAATTAAATACATGTTTGTTTTTATAATCCATCAACATAATATAATAACTTGCTCCACCTCAACTTCTCACCGACTATCACATTCCACTAAATACACTGCTGTTTAAAAGTTTGGCGTCAGTAAGATTGAAATGTTTCTGAAAGAAGTCTCTTCTGCTCACCAAGGCCGCATTTATTTGATCAAAAATACAGTAAAAACAGTCAAATTGTGAAAAATTATTACATTTTAAAATAGATGTTTTCTATGTGAATATCTGTTAAACTGTAATTTATTTCTATGATGCAAAGCTGAATTTTCAGCATTATTACTACAGAAATCATTCTAATAGTGCTGCTCGAGAAACATTTCTGATTATCATCAATGCTGAAAACAGTCGTGCTGCTGCATGTTTTATGTGGGAACCGTGATGCGTTTTATTTTTCAGGATTCCCAGATGAACAGAAAGCTCAAAAGAACAGCATTTATTTGTAACATTATAAATGTCTTTACTGTCACTTTTGATCAGTTTAATGCATAAAAGTTCTCGCAGTATAAACATTTTCTGACTGAAAATTGAGTGTGTGTCAAAACCTGATAGGTCTGGAATGGAATAGAATGAAATCACAATATCAAAGCTTAGATAACAGGATAAAAATAGAGGCATTTAGAGTCAATAGAGTCATGTTTTGACCCCAGCACTAGCTGCTGAATATTTAGCCGTTTTTATCACGTTCTGTGGCCCTTGTTCATTTCTGACCCTGGATTGAAGTACTCTTTCAGCATTCGTTGATTTTGGATTGAATGGAGAAAATACGAGAGTATTTGGAAGGGCTAGAAAAGCCTAAAGACATTAAATGTTTGTAAACATGAATATATTTTCAGTGCAAGACAGAGCAAAATTACAGAACTATGTCCACAAAAGCTCAAATAAAAAAGGGCTTTTTGTTAGTGTCATGAGAAGAATAATGGTTCATGAAAACACCAGGATTAGGATTTTGTTAGTAGCTATATAGTACCATAATTAATTCAAGATTCACAGACGTCACTATGAAGTCCTCATGTGTGTGTTTTCACCTTGTCTATGAGTGTGGCGGCGCTGGATGTGCTGACGGTCATGGAGACGATGGCACGTGTGATTCCTACAGCCGCCACCACGAACACCTGAACGAGAGAAAGAGTCCGTTACAGCAAACCTGAGCAGCACAGCACAGGTGTGGAGTGACAGAAAGCAGAGGCTCCCACTGAACGCAAACTTACACACTGCCGTTTCTGCTGCTTACCAGGATATAAAAGGCCACGAATATGGGGCTGGAGGTCAGACGGATCTTAGCGCGAGCAGAAGGAAGCTTCCACATCAGGAAGACCAGGAAAGCCACGTTTGGGACGAGCAGCATCACGTCCCAGTAACGAACCCTGACGGAGAAACATAGAGGAACAGTCAAGAATCAGACCAAAACAGAGGCTTTACTGCTGTGACGCATTGTTCATTAAACAGCACAGAAACCAGCCATTTATGACTACAATACTAGACTACACACACACACACACAGAAAGACACACACAGGCTCACACACACACAGAGACACACACACACACACACACACACACACACACAGACACACACACCGCACAGAGAGACACACACAGGCTCACACACACACAGAGACACACACACACACACACACACACACACACACA
>NW_015505696.1:360329-384903 GCF_001515645.1 Sinocyclocheilus grahami
AACCTTTGTGTAGAGCAGACCCTCTCCTCCACACACACACACACACACACACACACACACACACACACACACACACACTCACAGACTCACACACACACAGCACACACATACACACACACAGACACACACACACAGCACAGAGAGACACACACAGAGACACACACAGACTCACAGACACACACAGACACACACACTCACACACACACACACACACACACACACTCACACACACAGACACACACAGACACACACAGACACACACAGACACACACACACACACACACAGACACACAAACACACACACAAGACTGAAGAAATGATGCTGAAAATTCAGCTTTGATCACAGAAATAAATTACATATTAACAGATATTCACATAGAAAACAGTTTTTTTAATTATAATATTTAAAAAAAAATTCATCTTTTACTGTATTTTTGATCAAATAAATGCAGCCTTGACGAGCAGAACAAACTTCTTTCAAAAACATCTTACTGACACTAAACTTCTGAACAGTAGTTTAAAATAAAACATTATTGTAATGAGAATATTATTCTGACTGCCACAGCTCAAGTTTCACAGGAAATATTGTTCTTTTTTTGGTGCAAGTTTGAAAATCTTTTCTCTGAAGTTTACCGACAACATTCAACAGACAACACAAAACTATAGACCTGTTTTTCTTTCTAGTTAATTTGCTGATTTATGATTTTTTTAAAAACAAGGAGAGTTGTCATGAAAACCACCAAACATCTGCCGTCACTGAAGACATTCAGTAACACGAAAGTCCTCAAAGGAACACAAAGCCCAGGAGAATCTTAATAAAATTACAGAGTCGTCGTCACAGCACAGAAACCAAAGCAGAACTGAAAGCTCATGTAAAAAATCCTCCAGCACTAAAATCACACGCTTCACACAAGCGTCTACTGTATCTGAGAGAAACTCTTCAGTATATGAGCTTAGAAACTACATTCAGGCATTGGCAAAGATCCCAGACTTCTCGCATATTTACAGTAACTCATATATCAGACATGCATGAATGTGCAGTGATATTTCACAGTAACAAGCACACGTATGTGTCCTACAGCAGAAACGGCCGTACCTTGAGCGCCCGATGTCGTCGTACAGGATCTGCAGGCATCTGTGTGGTTTGGTGATGTTGTTCTCATGGTCAGGGTTGAACTCAGAGCTGTTGTCCGCGGTGGGAAACACACTGGTATTGGCATAACGGAGCAAACTTCCCCCATCAGTCACCGTCTCCAGCATTCTGGATTAAACCTCTGCTTCAGTTTACACTCAGACTTACACATATAACATACAAACTACTATTTGCATGCAAAACACTGATTTCTAGGAGTTAATAATAAAAAATACAGATGATTAGATTCACAACTGTGTCATTTTGACACAATGACACAACAGTCCAACATAAGAAGGACTTGTTGCCTTGGCAACTAACTGAAATAAATAAATTTAAGTACTAAAATGACTAAAACTGAAATGTGAAACATGAACTGAAATAAACAGAAATTAAGGCTAGACTGAAATATAATTAAAAATACTAATAAAAATGACAAAGCACATAGCAATATTACTAAAGTTAAAATGAAAAAAAAAACACTAATTAAAATATTAACAAAAACTGTAACAGTATATGAATAATATTAATATAACAGCCCCAATTTGACAATTTACTGACTGGCTTAAACCAGACATCACAAACACTTTCAAATCAATTTAATAAAAAATGTTACATTTCGTAAGAGATCGGAATGTTTCGAATTCATGAAATGTAACAAAGTTTCTCCGCGGGAATGAGACACAATAGTTCAACACAAAAAGGACTTTAAAATAAAAAAATTGAAACTGAAATACATAAGTTTAAGTACAAAACTGAAATGAAGTAAAAGTGAAATAAAAAGAAATTAAAGCTAGACTGAAATTTCATTTAAAAACTAATACAAATTACAAAGCACATAGCAAGTTAAAGTGCAAACAAAAAATATTAAAATAAACACTGTAATCGTCTATACTTTGAGTCAGACATCACAAACATTTTCGAATCGATTTAATAAAAAAATGTTACATTTCGTAAGAGATCGGAATGTTTCAAGCATAAAGCGCCAGTGAAGCTGAATCTGTCTGTATGTTTACTGACATGTTTCTTTGATCATGTATCATATGACACAATTCCTCAGAACCGCAAACACAGCGCTCACCTTTAACTGCTGAGGCTCTCAGATCAGAGGCGGTGTGCTTCAGGATTAACGGGATCATAAGTTATTAGCTGAGGCATAATAACTTTCGTCGGTGTTTGTTGTTTACAGACGGAATGAACCTGATGCGTCAGTCGGCGTGAATGCGTCACCATATCAAAGATGGCGGCCACCTATGCGCCCTTTCATAATAAAAGACTCAAAGCGACCACTTAATACATGTGTGTACTTTTTATAGCTTACTCTGCACCGTATCTTTATTTCATTTGCTTTATTTTTGTTATTTTAGATTGCACTACTAATATTTAATGATGTGCACGTGTTATTTGTTAAATTACTTATATTTAAATCTTATTTATAAACATAATTCACATGTACACATCTATGCTTTAACATTACATAGTTTTGATGATAATAAGTAACACTAAAATGTATATTTATATAATAAAACGAAAACGAGACTACACTTCAAAATAAAAGACAACATTAAAATAAAACAAACCTTAGGGTTTACTATATAGATACTATATTTATACAGTAAATAATACACTATAATAAAATATCTAGAAAATGGTAGACGCTGTTTATTTAAATTTAGACAGAAACAAGTATTAACAAACATGTTATAAGAAAAGCACAGCATAGAAACAGAATTAGAATTGTTTTCGATGTAAAGTGGTCTTGTATTATTGAAGTTAGACAAATGTCACATGCTCAAAACCTAACACATGAGTTGAGGAACACTGCATATTGATTAAAAAATAATAATGCAAGTATTAACAAACATGCTATTATTATTATTGAAGTTAAACAAATGTCAAACACGAGTTGAGGAACACTGCATATTGATTAAATTAAATAATGCAAACCGAATGCATGTGACAATCTAGTGCAGCAAGATGCATTGAGTGCGTAAGTGAACATTAATGACGTATTGCATCATAACATCGTGACAACAGGATAAGTATGGATGAATATGGTCTAAGAAATTATTTTAGCAGTTGGTTGCATAAGGTGAAAGCAATGCAGAAGCAAGTGGGTTTCTCTAGTGGTCAGTCACTAGTTGACAGTGATGTGTGCTTTGGGTTGACCAGACATCATCCTTACAGCCAGATACACCGGCTGCGCGAAGCTGACTTTAAAAGTGTGCAGGTGAGTTTTATCCCCACTTAAATCGCTGACGCTGTTAAACGCTAAAGTGCCGGTGCTAAAGCTGAGGCGTATCTCCATCCTCTTCAGAGACGGCGTGCGTCTAAGCGGCGTGTCCTTTCCTTTCTCGTACGCCCTCAGAAGGTTATCGCAGTACATGAGGCACCAGGATCCAGCGCTGCTCTCCAGACCGCTTCCAGAACCAGATCTGGGCAGTTCGCCGTAACACACGGCCAGAACCCAAGCACAGCCTTCAGCCTGGAAGTCCCAGAGATGTTCTCCTCGGACGAAGCTCTGGGAGCTCAAAGCCTGGAAGAAACTGGAAAACCTCTGAGATCTGGCCGGATACGGCTGTTTGGCCGCGCTAAAAGACACCGTTTTGAGGTCTTCGGACAAGACCAGGTTGGGATGGATGGTATCAGGGTTGAAGGTCACCTTATGTCATAATTGAACATTAAAAACATTTTATCTCACAACAATGATTTACCTAAGCATAATTTTTTGGCACATCATAATTTTGAAAATGTCATAATTATGACATAAAAAGTCAAAATTGTGAGATGCTAAGTCATAATAATGAGATAAAAAGTTGCAATTTTTGAGATAAAAAGTCAATTATCACAAAATGTAACTAAGCCATAATTATGAGACAAAGTCAACAACATTATGAGATAAAAAAAGTCATAATTATGATATTATTAAATTACGTCATAATTTTGGAATTAAAATTAAAATTATGGAAAAAAAAAAGAAATTCTGAGAAAAAAATATAATTAGATAAAAAGTTGAAATAATTGTTTTATGTCACAGCTGTTTGTCGACGTTTCATGTCATAACTTTTTTTTTTAATCTCACAACGATTTACATAAGCATGATTTTTCCCCCCTGTAGCGGAATTGGGCTTCCACACAGAAACTGAGTTTATTATATTGATAATCGCCCGTCTTGTTGATATGATGCGCTCAAAACAAAAGGATATCTACGGTGGCAGAGAAGTGCAAAGCAAATCACAACTCTGAAAACAAAATAACAAATTACGAACGCAAATGCAAGTCTAAAAAACAAAATAACAATTCAAAAAGCACAACAACAATTCAGAAAACATTATAACAAGTCAGAAAACACAACGACAAATCAGACAAACCGGAAAAGGTAGGTATAGCTTGAGACGGCGCCATTGGTTTGGGATTACTCACCGCTGACTGGACGAGACATCTGTCAATCAACGTATACAGAGAAGAACCAGCCGAAGAACAGCAGAGTCGTAGTAGAAAGTTCGGAGATGGTGTTAAAGTAGCTCAGTTTAAATGTATTGTATGAACTGCCCTTACTATGGAATAAAAAATACGGAGTATCTATTTACACTTAGTTAAAAGCGGCTGTAAATCATTAGCTCCAGTGGTGCAGATGGATAAGTGTGTGACCTTGGCTTTTTGACGCGATTGACCCGGGTTCCATCCCGCCTTTTGCCGAACTTTTTTTCCCTCCAGTTTCAAATCCTGTATTAGCAATGGATTCTATTTACACTAAGTGAAAAAAGCAGTATGTTTAGCAAATGCTATTTACACTATGTTAAAATAGCAGGATTTTGTGAGTAATCCCAAACCAATGGTGCTGTCTCAAACTATACCTACCTTTTCCGGTTTGTCTGATTTGCCGTTGTGTTTTCTGACTTGTTATAATGTTTTCTGAATTGTTGTTGTGCTTTCTGAATTGTTATTTTGTTTTTTAGACTTGCATTTGCGTTTGTAATTTGTTATTTTGTTTTCAGAATTGTGATTTGCTTTGCACTTCTCTGCCACCGTACTCGTTTTAATCTGGAAATAAACATAATTTGTGATCAGAAACTGAAGCGACGGGACGCCAACTAGCGGCGCGTCAGTGCAAGCGAGGCTCGACCTTCACACCTTCCTCTAACAGCCGGCTGCCCAGTGAACCGCTAAGCCACGCCACTCTCTTTCATGCCCTAAATCTCAACCCTGCAGTTGTTTACCGCGTGCGGCAGAGCAGCTTCTAGCTCTTCATGTGCAGCCATTTTCCAGCATAAAACCGTGGGAGTCTTACCCAGAATGCACGTCGAGCTGTGTTCAGTTATGATTGCAACGCAATATGATGTTTTCATGTGAATCGAGCCGAACGCGACGCAGAAGCCGTGAGTTTGGTTCCCCATTGCGTTACCGTCGCGCCGCCTCCAGCACCCGGAGCGATTCGGTCATTTATGGGTTCAGCTCGTGCCACAATACTTCAGAACGGTCGGTTTAATGTGTGTATAATGCACTTACCTGCGCTCTTGCTCCTCGCATCGAGAGCCACAGCTAATCTGCATTTACAGCCACACACACCTTTACTGAACAAACCCTGCTGCTTCCTGATGCATCTGAAACCCACACACTGTACAGACAAGAGTGAAGATGACGATGAGGATGATTCATCTTTATTTTGGTTTTTATTTGAATCCACACAAGAAAAAAATATAATAAAACGGCTCTATTGATATGAAAAACGTCCAAAAAAAAGTTTAGGAAAATAAAATTTTATTTTTTATTATTTAATATTTTATTAATAACATATAAGCAATATATTTTCAACATATTTTTGCCAGTTATTGTCAACATAAAAAAAAGGACTTTTAATTGTTATACGAGAACTTTTAATTTTAATTGAGGTAGCTGTCATTTAATAATTATTTCTCGTTTATATATTATTTAATAAATATCATTTTATTTAACAAAGCATTTATAACATGTAATTTACATTTAGTCATAGACACTTTTATCCAAAGTAACTTATAAATGAGGACAATACAAGCAGTCAAAACTAACAAAAGAGCAATAATATATATATATAATGAGTAAAAAGAAAAACAAGTCAAAAGAATAGAGGATGCTAGTGTTAGAGGGTTATTTTTTTTATAATAAATAAAAAAAAAATATTAATATTACTAAAATATCTCTTTATTTTGGTCAAAAAGAGTCAGACGTGTACCTAACTAAAAATAACACTAACATGAGTATATAATATTCAATATTTCAGTCATATTATTTGAACAGCGTTGTTGGTTGATATGTCCTTCTTTATGCCAGAACTGCCTGTACTGTACAGATATTAGCATAAAACTAACCAGGATGCTTTTATCAGAGCTCAACGTTTGGATGCATCCTTAAATAAAGTATGCAAGATGCAAGGATTTAATGAAGGAGCAGGTGATGCTTGCTTTGGGAAACACCACTAACTATATGAAAGTCCGGTCGAGTGAACTTTAAAGTGTTTTTTTTTATTGTTTCAATGTTCTTTTAAATACAACAAATGGAAGACAAATACATACAGATTGTCTTTGTTTTAGCTCAATTTGAATGCTCAAAATAAATAAAAATACAGTTCAGCTGATGAAATAAACTCACACTCTTACAGTAACCACTCAAAGTAATAGTAAAAATTATTTAAAAGGAACACATAATAATAATAACGGTCAAAGGCCATTATTTGGCAGAGAAGTTGAAATGAACATACATTCATGAGAACCCCAGATCAGTGCATGGGCTTATATGAAGGCACACGCGGCGTTCGCACAGTTTAATGCGTTTGTTTCTATCTGTGGGGTCAAAAGAGCTTCTCTGGGCAATTCTGATGAAGAAAGAGATGCTCAGTGTAGTGTTATACTATTAGCATTGTGTTTGCATAGATTCACAGGGTTGTGTGTGTGTGTGTGTCTCCTGGTTTAATGCTACAGCAGGTTTGGCTGTAAATGCACAGACACATTCGGCTCATATAAACATTAGAGGACAATGAGAAGAAATGCTGAGAAAGAGGTATAGCTGAACTCCAGATAGAGTTTGTGTCTAGATCAGGTCAGCGAGGTCCAGCGGAGGCAGCGGCTCTCTCCAGAAGGAGAAATGACTGAACTCGGGACAGTCGAAGGACGTGGTTGGATCTTTACAGATGAAGGGGAAGAAGTGATCCACCAGCTCGCTGAGATGAGAGTATCTGAAACATACACACACACACACACACACACACACACACACGTACGCACGCGCACATATGACCCTTTTAATGATTTAATCCCTGCCACGGTTTTTGTTGATTTGTATTGATGCTTTATAATACATATGGTGTGTGAAATGTTTTCATTATTTGAACACTTGATGTGGCAGAAGCGTGTGACACTTACGAGAGCTGACCGCGTCCACATACTGCGGCAGATACGGCGCCCACATGTCAATAGTGTCCTTCCGGCCCGACTGACCGATCCGCCGCAGTTCAGCCAACAGCAGCGCCAGACAGACAGACACACACACACACACACACACACACACACACGCGCAAGTCAAACAAAATGACTGCTTTGTTTTTTATTGGACACACACACACACACACAGACAGACACACACACACACACACACACACACAGACAGACACACACACACACACACACACACACAGACAGACACACACACACACACACATACACAGACAGACACATACATACACACACACACACAGACACACACACACACACACACACACATACACAGACAGACACATACATACACAGACAGACACACAGACAGACACACACATACACAGACAGACACACAGACAGACACACACACACACACGCGCAAGTCAAACAAAATGACTGCTTTGTTTTTTATTGTGAATATTATTAATGAACACAGAAGTGAGTAAATGATGACAATCATTCTGGGTGAAATACTCCTTTAAGATACCATTCGGTTGTGTATATGCTGGTAAAAGGTTTGGAATAATTACGATTTTTAAATGCTTTTGAAAGACGCCTCTTCTGCTCCCCAAAGCTGCATTTATTTGACCAAAAATACAGTAAAAGCAGTGATATTGTGAAACATTTTCTATTTGAATATATTTTAAAATGTAATTTATTCCTGTGATCAAAGCTGAATTTTCAGCAGCTATTACTCCAGAAACATTTCTTATTATTATCAATGTTAACAAAAAAAGTATTTGCTGCTTACTGTTTTTGTGGAAAATATGATACACTATATTTTAAAAGTATGGGGTCAGTAAAAATAAAAAATAAATTCCATCAAGGATGCATTAAATTGATCAAAAGTGACATTAAAGACATCTATAATATTTATTAATCAAATAACGTTCTATTCATCAAAGAATCCTGAAAATAAAATGCATCACGGTTTCCACAAAAATATTCAGCAGCACGACTGTGTTCAACATTGATTCAAAGCTGAATTTTCAGCAGCTATTACTCCAGAAACATTTCTTATTATTATCAATGTTAACAAAAAAAGTATTTGCTGCTTACTGTTTTTGTTGAAAATATGATACACTATATTTTAAAAGTATGGGGTCAGTAAAAATAAAAAATAAATTCCATCAAGGATGCATTAAATTGATCAAAAGTGACATTAAAGACATCTATAATATTTATTAATCAAATAACTTTCTATTCATCAAAGAATCCTGAAAATAAAATGCATCACGGTTTCCACAAAAATATTCAGCAGCACGACTGTTTCAACATTGATAATAATCAGAAATGTTTCTTAGAAGCAAATCAGCATATTATACTGATTTCTGAAGATCATGTGACACTGAAGACTGGAGTAATGATGCTGAAAATACAGCTGCGCATCACAGAAATACATTACAGTTTAACAGATACTCACATAGAAAACAGCTATTTTAAATACTTTCACAATATTACTGTTTTTACTGTATTTTTGATCAAATAAATGCAGATTTGCAGCAGAAGAGACTTCTTTCAGAAACATAAAAAAATCTTAATTATTCCAAACATGTAGTGTACATGTGTGTGTGTGTGTGTTTCTGTGTGAGTGTGTTTCTGTGTGTGTGTGTTTCTGTGTGTGTTTGTCTGTGTGTGTTGTGTGTGTCTGTCTGTCTGTGTGTGTGTGTGTGTGTGTGTGAGTGTTTCTGTGTGTGCGAGTGCGTGTCTGTGTGTGTGTTTCTGTGTGTGTGTTTCTGTGTGCGTGTGTGTGTCTGTCTCTGTGTGTGTGTGTGTGTGTGTCTGTCTGTCTGTGTGTGTGTGTGTGTGTGAGTGTTTCTGTGTGTGCGAGTGCGTGTCTGTTTCTGTGTGTGTGTTTCTGTGTGCGTGTGTGTGTCTGTCTCTGTGTGTGTGTGTGTGTGTTTGTCTGTGTGTGTGTGTGTGTGAGTGTGTTTGTCTGTCTGTGTCTATGTGTGTGTGTTTCTGTGTGTGCGAGTGCGTGTCTGTGTGAGTGCGTGTCTGAGTGTGTCTGTGTGTTTGTCTGTGTGTGTGTGAGATGTGACTTACGAGGACTTGTTTCCTTTGGTCTTTTCTTGAATGAGTTCTCCTTTGGGGTTCACAGTGAATATGTGAGTCTCAGGTACACCCACCTCCTTATACGCATATGCATCCTACACACAGGCGCAAAATACAGTCAGGCCTTCCCATCATTTCTGGGAGATGCACATGTTTGTAACACTGAAGGAAAGCTCACATTAGTTCTGTTGCCGAAGGCGGCGTAGAAGGGCTGTGTGACAGGACTGAACAGATCTCTGATATCAGTGAGACAGGCGATCTTAAACACCTCCGGCTTCTTCTCAATCACCTCCCTGAGAACGAACACACACACACACACACACACACAGACTTACATTAACAGAAGTGGTAGAGATGGCTGTGATCTACATTAATGATCTGTATCTGCTCACCTGTGTAAGGCTGAGAACAGGCTGCTGGGAGCCAGAAGCACTGGGCCTTTTGGTAGAACCGTTCCTTGATCATTTACCCACTGCAAGTAACCCTTAGTGATGTCTGCCATGCCTATAGCTCGAGCCGAACAGTACAGGAACTTATAACCATTCCTGCAAGAGAAGAACCATATCAAAAATTATTCATAAATACACTTCTATTCAAACGTTTGGGGTTGGTAGTTTTTTTTATGTTTTTGAAAGAAGTCTCTTCTGCTCACCAAGGCATTTATTTGATCAAAAGTACAGTAAAAATTGTGAAATATTATTACAATTTAAAATAACAGTTTTCTATGTAATTATAGGTATTAAACTGTACTGTATTTCTGTGATGCGCAGCTGTATTTTCAGCATCATTCCTCCAGTCTTCAGTGTCACATGATCTTCAGAAATCAGTATAATAAACATTTCTGATTATTATCAATGTTGAAAGTATTTTTCAGAATTCTTTGAAGAATAGAAAGTTCAAAAGAACAGTATTTATTAGAAATAGAAATCTTTTGTAACATTATAAATGTCTTTATTGTCACTTTTGATCAATTTAATGCATCCTTGCTGAAAAAAAAAGTATTAACAGGGCAGTCAATAAATCAATTATATAAATTAATATATGCAAATAAATCACATAACATAATTCAAAAACAGCTAAACAGGCCCGAACAGAATGGTTGAAAGTTTAAAACTGTTTATGCTCATAGCACAACACTGAAAATAAAATAGCGAGATGTGACGCAACAAAGCAAATGCCTGTTGGACTTTCTCAGCAAATATAGATATGCAATTAATTACATGACATCCCCTCATTTATAGTGCATCTCAGGTGAAAAGCAGGTGAAAAGCACTATATTTGCATTGCTGCCGCTTTAAACTTTCTGTATCTGTCAAAACGAAATATTAAAATTTGCACATATTTATAGTGAAAAAGAAGTGTTTTATTAAATCAGAAACTTGAGAATTAAAGCGTGTGTGTTTCTTACTGATGTATCTTGTGATATAGTTTGGCGATGCCGTGATGAGTCCAGTCTTTCCCCAGCTGCGGTAAAATGTGCCCCAGAGCATCTGACCTGATACAGAGAGAAAGGTGAACAACCATCAGCGTAATGTCACAGATATTAACCTAAATCCTGCAAAGATTCAGAGAGACGCACTTGGTGATGGTCCCATCGATGTCTGAGATGATGAGTTTGTCGTCGTAGCTCCACAGATAAATGGCGGCTTCACAGCGGCAGGTGCCCTGATACTGTGTGGTCACACTGAACACAACCGTATTAGCTCCTTCACGCAGATTCAGACTCTCCTGCCACACACACACACACACACACACACACACACAGAGAGAAAATATCAGAAATTATTTTAAGCCAATGCACATTGAACACTAACTGTTCAGTAAGAAATGTTCAGGTAGTATTTTCAATAATGCAGCCTATATTTGGGAGTGTTAAGTAATGCAAAAAACTCACTATTGTAATGTAGTAATGAATTCATATTATCTAGCATCATTATGTACATGCAAAATATTATTTAAAATTGTTTCCTTTAAATTTTCAATTAAGCTTTTTTTTGTTGCATTGTGACATTTACATTAATTTTCAACCCAAATGATCATTATTGTAATGCAAAAAATTAAAAAAAACTATGGCAGCAGTTTCCATGACAGAATAAAAAATAAAAAGGTCATTTAAATTTTTTTTAGCTCAAAATTCTGACTTTTTCCCCCCACAATTTTGTGTCTCGCAAATTTTCTAGATAAAAAGTTGCAATTACCTTATTTTTTATTCCGTGGCACAAACAAGCTATTGTGGATGAAAAAAAATTCATTGCGACTTTAATCTCAGAATTGAAAGTTTATATTTCACAATTCTGCGTTTGTCTTGCAATTTTGAGTTTATATCTCACAATTGTGAGAAAAATAGATATAAATTCAGAAAAGCGAGAAAAACAGTCGGAATTGTGACTTTTTTATTTTTTATCCCATGGCAGAAACAAGCTTCCATAAAAAACCCTCTCACTACTTTAACACAGTAATAAAAAGAGCATTAATGGTCTTAAAATTAGGGTTTATATTATCTACATGCAACATATTATTTCTTATTTATTTCTTTTGAGGTGAAATTGAATTAGACGTGGAAGCATGTCTAGATAAATTTTCAATTCGTGTCCAGACAGTAGGACTCGCTGGTGACTGAACTCTGCGACACACAGATGATGATGATGCTGTTGACGTGACTCTTACGATCTGCTCAGAGGTCAGCCGGAGGGATTTGAGGTACATCTGACTGATGCACTGCGCTGTGTCCATCGCTTCACTGTTCTTCCTCATGGAGACAGAGCCATCCTCATCACTCGAGAGTTCAACAGAACTCCTGCATGCACAGAAACACAAATGGATTTACTGGGTCAAAGATCAAATAAGCAATGCGCAGTCAGCCAACAGTCTTGATAATACTGCCTTTCATCATGTTAAACTGAAGAAAGACTCAGTGTGTCAAAGGTCAAGTGCTCTCTGGATAAGAGAGGAAGCCCATCTGTACATGCTGCTTTCATAATAAGCTTACACAATTATGCAATATATTAAAAAACTTTGGTTGCATGAGATTTAGTGCAAAGAGAAGGAAGTGCTTTAAAATGTGATGCATTCGATTGAAAGTTTTGTTTTAGTTTAGATGGCTCTTATTTGTCCTGTAGCTTAGTACTTTATACTGACAACTGTTGGCGTGAATGCATGATGTTTTTCTAGACATTTTTTAATTTAATCTGAACTCATTTTTGTGCACTATGGGTGGTATACTAGCATGCAACAGTATGCGAGTTAAAATTGTTTTAAACAGATTTGTCAAATATCCTTCTCAATTATTTCTGTCAAAGTTTATAATCAGGAAAAAATACTGAGTGCATCATTTTTTGCATGCATGCAAACACGCGTTTTACTTCAGTGAAGATGGTCCAGCGATAGCGGCAGATGCTTCAAGCTGATTCCCCTCTGCGTCAGGCTTTTGACTTCCCTAATATGAGAAAAAAAATGAATGTGCAATGCAGCATTAGAGATACTCAGGCGCAGTCAGCAGATACTGGGCTTATCAGTCTCTTAAAGGGAAACTGCACAGCAGAGTTGCTCGTTTCATGTCTTAAAACGTATTTCTGTACTGTTAGATTCGGTTTCAGATTGAGTTTTTACCGCAATGTTGTTCAGATCTTTCCTCCTCCAGGAGAACCACCAGCGGCCAGACTTTTTTGGCATCTTATCTTTGACTAGTTGCTCAATGGTGCTCTACGACAGAAAAACAAGTCGTTATCTCTGAATGGTTAGTCAGTGAAGCAGTAATCAAAGATCTCTGACCCCATGTACCTTTGGTAAAGTCTTCTGGAAAGCCTGAACTGACAGAATCATTGGAGCCGCCACAGCCCAGTTATAATACCTGAAACAAATCGACCACAAAGCTAAAACAAGAGCCATATGTGACACATGAACACAAAACCAGCCATTGGGATTTATACAACAACACGCTTAATAAATAAGCTTTCCATTGATGTGTGGTTTGTTAGGATAGGACAATATTTAGCTGAGATGCAACTATTTGAAAATCTGGAATCTGAGGGTGCAAAAAAAATCTAAATATTGAGAAAATCATCTTTAAAGTTGTCCAAATGAAGTTCTTAGCAATGCATATTACTAATCAAACATTAAGTTTTGATATATTTACGGTAGGAAATTTACAAAATATCTTCATGGAACATGATCTTTACTTAATATCCTAATGATTTTTGGCATAAAAGAAAAATCTATAATTTTGACCCATACAATGTTTTTTTTGTCTATTTCTACAAATATACCCCAGCGACTTAACACTGCTTTTGTGCTGCAGGGTAACATATTATAATATTTTCATACCGCAAACGTGATTAAATGCCCATTTAAAACAAATAAACAACTCTTGCTCTAAAATCTGATTGGATGAGGCATGTCTGAAGCCGATATACTCACACCTGTAACTTTAATACAATGTTAATGTGCCAAGTTTGCTAGCGACTATAACCAACCTACAGTTAGGCTGACTATTTTACAGGGAATGTCATGTTTAATGTGATTACTATTGAACATTGCTGTACTACACACTGCTATTTTGTTGCCTATTGCTTTAGTAAATGAATATAACACATGCTAACTTTGAGTTGATGCAGATTACAAGGTTTGGGTCTTCAACGATTCCAGGGTTGTTGACAAAGTCTTGATACTTCACAAGATGCTCCACGAACTTCTCTGCAGCACATGCAAAAAATAAAAATAAAAAACAGGAAGAGCCAAAGACGTTAGCATAAATCATTTTTCTGTCCTCACTGGAAATAAAATACTGCATGAAACAACAAAATCACAGCCAATCATAATATATTTGATGTTCAAGATATGGTTATTTGGAGAAGGAGTGTAGACCAATACGATTTCACAGTGGGCGGAGCTACAAAGCACACTGAGACGACGGCAAACCAACAAAGTGTTGATGTTGTGAATGAACATGGTTGAGATTTATTGGTGTTTGTCTCACTCGTTACCTTTACTGATCTGACTGATGTCTCCTCTCCCACACAGAGACATGGTCACGTCCAGCGTGTCTGTGGTAGAGTCGGACAGATACTCGGTGCCGCTGTCTGCGTTAGCGCTGCCCAGTGACTGAGGAGACAGCTGACCCGAGGGAGGAGACGCATCCGGCCCATGAGCCGAGCGCAGATCTGACGACTCTGTCTCGCTGAAAACATAGAGAGACGGGAGTCAGTGTATCGTTCGGATCATCACAGCCATTCATTCTCAAGTGAGAATAATCATAATAAAGATGAAAAAATATTTGTGATTTATAGATCACAAAACAACTTTGCATAAATATATAAAACACGTAAAATATTATTATTATCAATAATAATGATAACAACAGATTTGGCCAATATTATGCTTTATATATATATATATTAAATTATATATAATGAATATTATATTTGTATTGCTATAGTCCTAGAATCATTCAGTCATTTTGTAAAAAAGCTGAGATAAAACAACTAAATTATTTTATTTTTATTATTATTTTGCTATTAATAATAATATGCTCAATGAATATTATATTTTATTGCTGTAGTCCTACAATCATTTAGTTATTTTGTCAAAAAGCAGAGAAAAAACAACTAGGATAAAATAGTTTTATTTTATTTTTATTATTAATTTGCTATTAATAATAATAATAATACACTCAATTAATATATTTTGTTGTTGTTGTTGTAGTCTAACAATCATTTAGTGATTGTGTCAAATATCAGAAATAAAACAAACAAATAAAACAATAAAAAAAAATTTTTTATTTAAAATAAATTGGTTCAGCATGTTGGATAATAAAGCTTCTAACCTCTTTGGAAAATAGAGGGCAGCAGCTTCAGGGTCAAGCCTGGAGAGGTCGTCTAGATAGATATCAGATGGTCCCAAATGATGATTCCGCTTGACTAGAAAAAAACAACACGCACAGTTCAAATCATTTTCAACGCTGAATTACTGCATTGGAATAAGTACAGATAACGTAAACACTACCTTTCTTCTTGTCCTGAGAGACTGTCGCTTTCGAGGTCTCAAGAAGCGCCGGATCCTCTGATTTGATGATGGACTCCAGAGCTGGTGTCACTCCAGCATTCTGATTGGTCTGTGAAGTCTCTAATCCCGCCCCCTCCTCTGAGCCTCCCACAGAGCGAGTGACGGTGATTGTGTCCGCTGAGTTGACCTCCGTTTCTGCTTCTATAACTGTATTTGTTTCAGTCTCACCGAATGTGACGGTTTGGATTTTGGAGGCGACCGAGACATTATTCTCATCACCGGTTTCTTGGCTTCCTACATGAGCCACGGCGTCTGAACTAGCTGCACTGCTGACAGCACCGGTCCCGTGCACTGTGTTAGTAGAGCTGGTTATGTTATAGGTCTGAGTGTGATTGTTTGTGCTGCTAACGCTGAAGTCTTTGGCCTCCCACAGAGCGAGTGACGGTGATTGTGTCCGCTGAGTTGACCTCCGTTTCTGCTTCTATAACTGTATTTGTTTCAGTCTCACCGAATGTGACGGTTTGGATTTTGGAGGCGACCGAGACATTATTCTCATCACCGGTTTCTTGGCTTCCTACATGAGCCACGGCGTCTGAACTAGCTGCGCTGCTGACAGCACCGGTCCCGTGCACTGTGTTAGTAGAGCTGGTTATGTTATAGGTCTGAGTGTGATTGTCTGTGCTGCTAACGCTGAAGTCTTTGGTCTCTTTGTTTTCCAGACCAGTCCAGGCCTGTGGGAAGGAGTCGTCTGCGGACTGAAAGGTCACTACATGCGTTTCGGTGACCTTGATGTCTAGTTGTGTGTTAACTGAAGAAGAAACAACTGTACGAGTGTCATCTGATGGAACAGGGCCGGTCGTACCAATCTGAGGTTCGGGTCTCACTACGGTCACCGTCGCTGCAGAGTCAGTGCTGTCCATGTCAATGGATGCTTGTCGATGGATCGTGCGGAAGTGGGAGTGGTCAGAGGGCGTGATGGGCGGGTCTCGCAGCGAATCAGATTCATCCCTCTCCGCCGGACACACCTACACAAGCAGAAGAAACCCCGAGTGAGCTGCGTTGTGCCCTTATAAGGCAGCATCCTAATGAAATGGAACCTCGTACACTACTGTTCCAAAGTTTGGGGTCGGAAAGATTTTTTTAAATTATTTTGAAAGAAGTCTCTTCTGCTCACCAAAGCAATATTGTGAAATATTAGTGCAATTTAAAATAACTATTTTCTATGTGAATATCTGTTCAAATGTAATTGATTTCTGTGATCAAATCTGAATTTTGAAACCAGTCTTCAGTGTCACTTCAGAAATCATACTAATATGCTGATTTGCTACATTTCTGATTATTATCAATGTTGAAAAAAAAAAAAGTTTTTTAATTTTGTGGAATTGAGATAAATATTTCCCCAGGATTCTTTGATGAAATGAACAGCTTTTATTTGAAACAGAAATGTTTAGTAATATGTCTTTAATGTCACTTTTGATCAATTTAATGCATTCTTGCTGAATAAAACTATTCTTTTATTCTTTTTGTAAAATTCTTACTGACCATAAACTTTTTTTAAACCATAAAAAAGTTATTTTAAATACTGAAAAACTGAAATAAAATGAAATATACATTTTTTAAACTTATTTTACTTCAGTTAGATGCCAGGGCATCATTTCTTATTTTCATTCAGTTTAACTTGATGTACTAAAATAACTCAAACTAAATAAACTAAAACTAATAAATAAAAATTTATAAAAAACTATATAGACATATTAAAAAAAACTAATAAAAATTACAAAAACACAAAAACTTTAAAATGAATGTGAAACAAAATATAAAAAGAAATACTGTACTTATTCCAAATTTGAACAAAAACTTTAACAGTATATCAACGATAAACAGAGCTCAAATAGTCTAACAGCAAGTTAACAAGCACAGAAAATACTGTGAACACAAAACGACTGAACTTTTAATAGTCTATTTTCTATCAATAATAAATAAAACACTGAAAACAAATTTTTCTGTTGTTGACTGAGCTGAATGCAGTGCATTCTGGGATTGATACAAAAACTCCCACGGACTTCCCCTGAATGAGGAACCCAAACTGGGTGGACTTCTTCACATCAGACAGTGAGTTTTGCACAAGCAAACATCACTCAAACGCTCTTCAGAAAATGTAATAATCTAGTTTTATAAAACGGAGAGTTCCGGTCCTTGATTCTGATTGGTTGAGTCGCATTCGAAGCTGTAGTAAATTACTCTACAACACACACCTTTGTTTACTTCTGTGTGTTGCTCGACAGCCACTTTATTGCAACCACAACTGTTTCTGAGGAGCTACATTGTTTGGTGGAAGAATACTGTTTTTATTAATATCATTACACTTTATTTTCACTTTATTTCGCTTCGCGTCGTGCCTAACAACGCCCCTCAGCTGTTATAAATTCACTGTACACCACGGCTTCTCACGGCTTATTGCTTTATTATAACAGCCTTGTTCAGAGCAGACATATGATGTCTAAAAATACCGCCTAGGAAGGCAGCTCACTTGGTTTTGGAACATTCTGCCATTCTGGAGTGACGTTATCCGCGATGAAAGCTGTATGCATGCAGTATGCATTTACCTTGGGAAAAGCGCCCCAGTTCCACTGCATCTGGGGCCCTAGAGACTCCTGCGGCTTACACAACTCTGAATCACTCTTAGGAGAGGAGGGACGACTGAAGAACACACTACAGACAGAGACAACACAAGCAGAGCTTTGCCTTTAGATATCCATGATACCAGCAGAGAAAGAGAACAACTGGGCCGAACTACACAGCTCAAAGATCTATAACTACCTCTCATTCACAGAACACTCTCCTTCAGAGTGAGGATGAACGTCTCTGCTCTGAGCTCCAGACGGTTCCTCGTAGAGTTCCTCCGACAGAGAGTAGTACACAGACTTACTGACGAGAGCAAAAACACAAATGTGACGGAACTTCTTAAAGGGACAGTTCGCCCAAATTATTTACAGTGCAAAACGGTAAATTGACATTTCCAGAAATCTCTGTAACCGTTTACATTTGATGGTTTTTCATTGAAATAACTCTTTCTTCTCGGTATGTACTACACTAGGGTTTTATCCTACATCTCATGTTGTTAAATTAATGTTTAGTGCATTGTTTTAGTGTCATGTGTTACCGTGATGGTGTTTTGTATTTGTGTTTATGACTTCTAATTAACAGTATTTACCTCAACTTGTGGAAAAGTTACTTGTGATAAACTTTGTTAACGAAATATTCAATTTCTTTTACTGTAAATTTAAGTTTAATCTGTAAAACTTAAAATGTTGCTACCGTATTTTTTTACAGTACAGTTCTGGTAACCATTTTTAGCGTGCAAGATATTTTTAATAATGTTGGTAACCAAACAGCTGCTAGTAGCCACTGACTTCCACAGATCAGAACGGTCCTGTAAAAAATAAGATGACTTTACATTTACCAGCATTTTACTGTAAAATCACATGAAATGTCGCAACATTTTTAACTGTGCATATTTAATTTAGTTGCACCATTTGTTCTAAATGCAAAACGTAGCTAGTATGTTGCAAGCTCTATTAAAAGTAATGCGTAGTCGCATAATATGACGTTTACCAGCAATGATCCAATAGTAGCTTTCAAATAAATAAGCAGAAGTTGTTTTGAAATGCTGTGAATTTCAGTTTTTGATTCTAACTTATTTTGCAACTAACGGTAAAAACGGTACAACTTAAAAACCATGAATAACATGCATAGATATTCTTACATGTGAATAACATTCAAAAACTGTATTTGAAATGAATTAGGATCAATAAAATACTGATACCAAACAATTATCAGAAATGACATTTATTTATTAAGATTGATTTTATTTGATGTGCTGTTTAGGTCAGGTTTGTGTTGTGTCTAAAGGATTGAAGTTTGTCAGGTAAAACACGAGTTTATTAATGCAGTTCAGTCAGTCTGTTATTATATTCCAAATATTACTCCAAGTCGGAGGTGTCCATAAGTATTTAGTTTAGTACAGTTACGTTTCGACTAGGTTTAATGGTGCAATGCAAAAATATTTAGCCGTGCATAAGTTGTAACTGGCCCCCGTGAGCTAGAGCTTCGCCAACAATCTTTCAGACAATTTCAGAAATTTCTGGAAAAGTAAATGTACATTAATCTTAGTAAACCTCTAACCTTGCTGCCAAAAGCGACTCCTCCTTGAGGACATCCTGATCTAGACTTTCTTTCTCGTCTGAGGAGGAGCTGGCATCCTCATGCACATGCGTGTCTGAACGAGCCCGTTTCCTGCGGCGCTTTTTGCGGCGGTTGGAGGAAGACGCGGCGCTGGAGAGAGACTCGATCACCTCAGACACTTCTGGGACATCGGTGGGGATCGGAGAGGTGCAGAGGTGAGCGGGAACCCTCGTCTGAAACGGACACAGAGAGAGTATCGTGAAAACCACAGCAGAACATTACAGGAGAGTTTGGAGGACTCACATTCATCTGGACAGACCTCAAAATCCTCGTTCTCCTCCACGAAGAACGCCTCTCCGTTATCTCCCAGCTTCATATGCAGGCTCACAGGCTCTCCATTGATCTCAATATCCACCTGTGGAGGGACGAATACAGCATTATACGACCTGAACGAGGAGCAGCATGTCTCCGGTTTGCTGGCTTAGAAATACGAATTCTAAAAACCAACCAACTAACGAGGGAAATACGATTTTCTTCACTTATTTGAAATAGAAACGATTGAAACACTCAAGCCTCATTCATTATTCATGAGCTCATTAACATACACACGCCCACATTTACATAGCAACACAGATTCTGTACACAGAATGGAGTATGCCGATTCGCAGAGGTCTATTACATATAGAAGACTTAAAAGTACAGATGCAAAAAATTATAATAATTGTAATGGTTAGAAAGAGTAGAAATGGCCATGAAACTCATCGTGCAACAAGATTTGACAAACATTATAAGTAAACATTAAGAAAATGCAATTAAAATAATATTTTTTTATGAAAATATGCATTACATTTGCTGTAAAATAAAATAAAATGTTAAATTAAATGAAGTTCAGTTATGTTAAATTAAATTTCATTGCTATTAAATCAAAATATGACTGCCATTAAATTATTAAAAAAATTATAAGATTTAAACTGTTAAGTTTAATTCAATTCAATCTAATTAAGCTAAATGCAATTGGTGTTGAACGAAAATATAACTGCATTAAATTAAAATAAAATAAATCATTAATTTTTATTAATTGAATAGCAGTCAAGTTTTCATTTAACAGCAATGGCATTTTAACTTAATTAAATTTACTTCAATTAAACTATTTAATTTATCATTTAAAATGATAAAAGCAAATTTAATGGCAGACCTATTTTCATTTAACAGCAGAGGAATTTTATTTAACTTAATTGAACAATTTAATTTGACAGCAAATTTAATGCAATGCATATTTTTTATTTAGCAGTATTATTTTACAAGTTAAGTGAAATGTAATTGCTGTTGAATGAAAATATGATTACATTTGCTGTAAAATAAAAATGAATTAACTAAAGTTAAATTTAATTAGGTTAAAATTCCACTGCCATTAAATTTGCTGTAAAAAAAGTCAAATTTAATTCAGTTAAATGTAATGCCACAGCTGTTAAATGAAAACTTCACAGTCATCACGATCTAACAAAATGTGTTTCCCATGTTTTTCATTTTTAATAGTCATAAATCTGATCAAATGCGCTAGCCGTGTTTTTTGACACATTTATGAAAGCACTTGCACTTCCTAGTAACTATTTCCTGCTAATAAGATGTTCTACCCATGCTCTAGTGTTTAAGCTTGGTTAGTTCTGAGAAAGAGGAACATTCTGTCAGACAAGCACGACAGCTTTAACTAATCGGTTGCTCAATCTGAGCGGGACAGATCATAAACACAGCTGTCACATAACAACTAACTTGCACTAATAACTAGTGAGTAGTGACTGATGGTAGGTAACTTCAGTTTAACACATTTCCACCTCACCACTTTCTCTTTGGACCGCAGGACTCCGAGTTTCCCGAAGCGCACGTGAAACGGTGAGCACTGGTAGCTGCCATCAGGCTGGCGAACCACGATGACGTCGATGCCACCGGTGAGCGTGGCCGGATTCAGACCGCGATACAGTTCCTTCACGGTCACAAACACCGTCTCTGCCAGCTGACCCACGTAGTTCATGGTCTGGGACTGAAGAGACAAAGCATACAAATGTGCGATTTAGATAATATTTGTCATAAAAGCAAATTTAATGGCAGACCTATTTTCATTTAACAGCAGAGGAATTTTATTTAACTTAATTGAACAATTTAATTTGACAGCAAATTTAATGCAATGCATATTTTTTATTTAGCAGTATTATTTTACAAGTTAAGTGAAATGTAATTGCTGTTGAATGAAAATATGATTACATTTGCTGTAAAATAAAAATGAATTAACTAAAGTTAAATTTAATTAGGTTAAAATTCCACTGCCATTAAATTTGCTGTAAAAAAAGTCAAATTTAATTCAGTTAAATGTAATGCCACAGCTGTTAAATGAAAACTTCACAGTCATCACGATCTAACAAAATGTGTTTCCCATGTTTTTCATTTTTAATAGTCATAAATCTGATCAAATGCGCTAGCCGTGTTTTTTGACACATTTATGAAAGCACTTGCACTTCCTAGTAACTATTTCCTGCTAATAAGATGTTCTACCCATGCTCTAGTGTTTAAGCTTGGTTAGTTCTGAGAAAGAGGAACATTCTGTCAGACAAGCACGACAGCTTTAACTAATCGGTTGCTCAATCTGAGCGGGACAGATCATAAACACAGCTGTCACATAACAACTAACTTGCACTAATAACTAGCGAGTAGTGACTGATGGTAGGTAACTTCAGTTTAACACATTTCCACCTCACCACTTTCTCTTTGGACCGCAGGACTCCGAGTTTCCCGAAGCGCACGTGAAACGGTGAGCACTGGTAGCTGCCATCAGGCTGGCGAACCACGATGACGTCGATGCCGCCGGTGAGCGTGGCCGGATTCAGACCGCGATACAGTTCCTTCACGGTCACAAACACCGTCTCTGCCAGCTGACCCACGTAGTTCATGGTCTGGGACTGAAGAGACAAAGCATACAAATGTGCGATTTAGATAATATTTGTCCCCTTAGATGTTCCTGAGACTTAAAGTACAACTGTGACCTTTGCACACGGAGCAAAAGTCAGACAGTGCGCAACATCTCAACTTTATCATCATGACATGTTGGCAGATTTGAAGTCATGCCAAAACCTAGAGCGCCTACATTTGTCAAACTGGATTTGACGTAATATAAAAATGACAAATACATAATAAGCAATACTGTCAGGTGTGTTACCACACTAGAATAAGTGTGTTTGTTCCACATCGCTTTGGTGCATTAGTGGAGCAAGTTACTTTTTCTTTAGAATAACCTGCACTGATGAATCATTCACAATAAGAGCAGTCCAGGAATAAAGGAGAAGTTTAATAGGGTGAAATATGATTTGATGTTGACATTAAGAAACACCTGAACATGTTGCAACCTCTCCTTTTTCCTACAAGCTCCCAGTGGTCCGACATCACGGTTAGTCTGAGGATGACATAGCTGGTTAAATATATATATATTAAGCAAAATGCTAAAGGATCAACTTAAAGAGATTTCTGGCATTAATCTAAAATATAGTCTTATAAAAAGTGTAAATCTAGCCTTATAATGTGTCAACCTAAGGAAAATACTATGTTGCATAGAAAATACTTTGCACAGCAAACATATTAACATAGTTGTGTCGCCATGACACATCTATGACCCGACCTGACCTTTTGATTTGATTACTTCTGCTTACTGTCCCTATGTCCTCTACTACTTTACTCTCTATTCCAATTGGCCTCTGGAACAGCCAGACTGCTGTAAACAAAGCAGATTTTATTTCATCTATTGCTGCTCATTTAAGTCTCAACCTCATGGTAACTGAGACCTGGATCAAACCTGAGGACACTGCCACTCCTGCAGCCCTCTCCACTAATTTCACATTTTCCCACACCCCTCACCCGATTGGGAGGGGTGGAGGTACTAATCTACTTATCTGAAATGAATGGAAATTTGATCCTCTACCATTTCTTACTGGCATCAGTTCATTTCAATCACACGCAATTACTATTACCCACCCTGTTCAAATCCACTTTGTAGTTATTTATCGACCCCAAACTCAACTGGGTAACTTCTTGGAGGAGTTGGGTGTGTTACTCTCAAATTTCCCTGATGACGGTACTCCTCTGCTACTACTCAGTGACTTCAACATCCACCTAGAAAAGCCCCAGGCTGCTGACTTCAACACTCTGCTTGCCTCATTCGACCTCAAGCGAGTGTCTACTATGACTACTCACAAATCAGCTAACTGACTAGACCTTATCTAAACACACTACTGCGCCACTGACAACACTTTAGTTACTCCGTTGCACACCTCAGACCACTTCCTCATCACTTCTAACCTCAGACTGACTCCGGACACAACACACACTCCTCCGCAGGTCACCTTTCGGCGTAACCTACGCTCACACTCTCCCTCTCGCCTATCCTCTATGGTTTCATCCTCACTTCCTCCACCCTCTCAGTTTTCAGCACTGGACACTAATACTGCTACTGATACTCTTTGCTCCACTCTAACATCTTGCTTAGACAACTTTTGCCCCCTTTCATCCAGACCAAACCAGCACGCACTTCCCCCCTCTGCCCCTTGGCCGTCCGATGTCCTCCGTGAGCATCGCTCTAGGCACAGGGCTGCAGAGAGGAAGTGGCGCAAATAAAAAAATTCTACTGACCTTAGTGTGTATCAGTTTCTCCTCTCTTCCTTCTCTGCAAATGTCTCCACTGCTAAAACGT
>NW_015505696.1:384946-389115 GCF_001515645.1 Sinocyclocheilus grahami
CTTGATCCTATCCCCACTCACCTCCTTCAGCATTTCTTCTTCAGTTATACCTGTGCTCAATTACATTATCAACACTTCTCTTCTCACTGGTACATTTCCCACAGCATTTAAGCAAGCTCGGGTAACCCCACTGCTTAAGAAATCCTCTCTAAATTCAGTACTTTATGAAAACTACACACCGGTATCCCTTCTTCCATTTATTGCAAAGGCACTTGAGCAAGTTGTATTCAACCAACTCTCTATGTTTCTTGCACAGAACAACCTCCTGGACAACAAGCAATCTGGCTTCAAAAGCGGCCACTCAACGGAGACTGCCCTGCTCTCAGTTACTGAAGCCCTGAGGTTGGCAAGAGCAGCTTCCAAATCCTCAGTACTCATCTTGTTGGATCTGTCTGCTGCTTTTGACACAGTTAACCACCAGATCCTCCTGTCCACCCTCATAAAGTTGAGCATCTCAGGAACCGCACTCCAGTGGTTCAAGTCTAACCTCTCAGGTAGGCCTTTCAGGGTGTCTTGGAGGGGTGAGATTTCCAAGTCACAACTTCTTGCTACTGGGGTTCCTCAGGGCTCAGTGCTTGGACCACTTCTCTTCTCCATCTACATGTCATCATTAGGATCTGTCATTCAGAAGCATGGCTTTTCCTATCACTGCTATGCTGATGACACTCAACTCTACTTCTCATTCCAACTAGATGATCCGACAGTAGCTGTTCGCATTGCAGCCTGTCTGACAGACATTTCTGGCTGGATGAAGGACCATCATCTTCAACACAAACTTGCTAAGACAGAACTGCTCGTGGTCTCAACCTAGCACTTCATCATAACTTCTCTATACAGTTAGGTTCATCAAAATTTAAAAATAAATAAATAAATATATAAACACCATGCTATGTGCTAGACTAACTGAGACTTGTGACTTGTGAACAAACAAAAACACAAACTCAGTTCAGCGTTTGGATCTGGATTTTCCAAAACTTGATGCACATTTAGAGATCAGGGCGTCTGATGGCTGATATAAAGACAAATAAAACTTATGAAATACAATTTCATCATAAGACAAACATGAAATTGCCCAAATTATTTTAACACCTTGTGCCACACACACACACACGTTTAACCCTTTAAAGACTAACATATGAAATAAAAGTCAGACAAAAATCAAAATTTAAACAAAGAAGCTTGCACAAGTGTTTTTTGTTGAGTATCATATTTGATCCATCAGGCTTTTATGGCTCATATATTATAATATAGTAACCATATGGAAGAAAAAACACCTTTTTATTCAGAGGCCCAAACTGAGCAAAAAATAGCCTATGCAATTTGGTGCCAATATTTTTATGGACAAAAAGATGAAATTCTGACCATTTGTAATTTAAATCATGTGATCTTTATAACAGTACAGCAGATACTTACATAAAATTATATCAGTCGTCACTCTATATCTCCAATAGTATTAGTAAGATAAGATTTAAAACTTTGTTTGATGATCAAAACATATAACGCAACGCAATGCAATGATGATTGAAAGACGAACAAATAAACGTTCCTCAAAAGCCTGATGATCATATTTGATAATCATGATTTTTCTAAAAAAGAATCAAGCAAACCTAAGTTGCTTGAGTCCAGTAAGTGTTCATCTTGAAATACTAATAAAAGTTATTCTTAAGTTTACTTGATAAAAAAGCTATAAAGATTTGACAGCAAAAAGACACATGAAGCACAAGCTGAAAGTGGACATTTGTACAATTATACTAAAAGAGCTTTGACGTGATAATTAACTCTAAACTATAAATCAGACGACAGAATGTGTGAAACAGGGTTAACAACAAAGTTTGTTCATGTTGATAATTTAGAGGCCTTTGTGTATCAAATATGAAACAGAAGGCTTCATAGGGAGAAAAAGTGCACTATCATTTCTCAAACATACAGAGGAGATTCTCCTGCTATGATGATCCACGATGAGCACCTACCCAGAGTGACAGATGATGATGATGATGATGAAGTCCTGTAAAACCTGGAACCCGCCACCTTTCAGCTGCCATCGAGGAGTAAAAACCTCCTTCATCCTATAGCTGAGTTAACCACTAACTATCTGGACTTATCATCCACATCCACAGATAATTTTACTTATATTCAAGCCCTTATGCTGTGTCTCTCTGTTATGGCTGAGTGCAAAACGAACAAAGAAGGTGATGCTGGTGATTTTGAGAGAGACCCAGTACATTCAACAGCTCTCTCTCTCTCTCTCTCTCTCTCTCTCTCACACACATCTACACACACACACACACACATCTACACGTATCACACGCACGTCGTCTGAAAATCACACACACACACTGTGACCCGACTGCACACACAGCAATTAAAACTACTATTCCAACATTAAACCAGCTAAACATGAAAACAACACACACACACACACACACAGCATGAAAGGCGTGCCAGCAGTTTGTAACAGGCTCAGCCATTCTTTTCATCTGCTATTGTGTGCGTTTAAAGGGGTCATGAACTGCCTTTTTTTTTATTATTTTGTACTGTTCTGATGTCCGGACCCGACTGCACACACAGCAATTAAAACTACTATTCCAACATTAAACCAGCTAAACATGAAAACAACACACACACACACACACACAGCATGAAAGGCGTGCCAGCAGTTTGTAACAGGCTCAGCCATTCTTTTCATCTGCTATTGTGTGCGTTTAAAGGGGTCATGAACTGCCTTTTTTTTATTATTTTGTACTGTTCTGATGTCCGCTTATAATGTTATCAAGATTTTTACATCAAAAAACATCATAATTCAGAAATAATAGGCTATTTTCTGTCCTGTTTTGACGCCCTCATCAGAACGCTCTGTTTGAATAGGTGTGGCGGATCGTCAACTCAGAAGTAAATGCTATGATTGGCTAACATCCTTCATAGATGGACATTGCTGTGTTTTAGATTAAAAAAGCATAAATACTCAGTACATATCAAATTATCTGTAATAACAGACAAAGCAATAGTGAGCACGTAATAAAAGCAGTTACTCTCACTTGTGTGGTGCAACATTACTGTCGGATCCAATATAGTCGCACATCATCGTCTTTTAGTTTCAATCTTTATGAAAATCCTGCGTTGAATTGTGCCTTGTTTGCAAACAAATCTGCAGAAATGAAGTGAAAAAAGGACCAAGTTCTTACTGCCGTGATCTGGAACTTCATTAAAAATAGTTCATCCACTCTTTCCTAATGTTGGGATCAGAAGGAAGGCGATGCAAAGACTGTGTTTTTCCACCGCTTGGCACTGAACAGCATCTTGTTGTCTTCGGAGCATCTTCATCGTTTGGTTTCTGCATAAACCAGCGCTGGCCTCTCTCGTTATTTACACTACATGCATGAGTCGGTGGGCGGGGCTAAAGAGGCAGTGATGTAGAGTCGGTGGGTGGGGCTAAAGAGGCAGTGATGTAGAATCGGTGTGCGGGGCCAAAGAGGCAGTGATGTAGAATCGGTGGGTTCTTACTGCCGTGATCTGGAACTTCATTAAAAATAGTTCATCCACTCTTTCCTAATGTTGGGATCAGAAGGAAGGCGATGCAAAGACTGTGTTTTTCCACCGCTTGGCACTGAACAGCATCTTGTTGTCTTCGGAGCATCTTCATCGTTTGGTTTCTGCATAAACCAGCGCTGGCCTCTCTCGTTATTTACACTACATGCATGAGTCGGTGGGCGGGGCTAAAGAGGCAGTGATGTAGAATCGGTGGGCGGGGCTAAAGAGGCAGTGATGTAGAATCGGTGGGCGGGGCTAAAGAGGCAGTGATGTAGAATCGGTGGGCGGGGCTAAAGAGGCAGTGATGTAGAATCGGTGGGCGGGGCTAAAGAGGCAGTGATGTAGAATCGGTGGGCGGGGCTAAAGAGGCAGTGATGTAGAATCGGTGGGCGGGGCTAAAGAGGCAGTGATGTAGAATCGGTGGGCGGGGCTAAACAGGCAGTGATGTAGAATCGGTGTGCGGGGCTAAACAGGCAGTGATGTAGAATCGGTGGGCGGGGCCAAAGAGGCAGTGGTGTAGAATCGGTGTGCGGGGCCAAAGAGGCAGTGGTGTAGAATCGGTGTGTGGGGCTAAAGAGGCAGTGATGTAGAATCGGTGTGCGGGGCTAAACAGGCAGTGATGTAGAATCGGTGGGCGGGGC
>NW_015505696.1:390190-396108 GCF_001515645.1 Sinocyclocheilus grahami
GGGGCTAAAGAGGCAGTGATGTAGAATCGGTGGGCGGGGCTAAAGAGGCAGTGATGTAGAATCGGTGGGCGGGGCTAAAGAGGCAGTGATGTAGAATCGGTGGGCGGGGCTAAAGAGGCAGTGATGTAGAATCGGTGGGCGGGGCTAAAGAGGCAGTGATGTAGAATCGGTGGGCGGGGCTAAAGAGGCAGTGATGTAGAATCGGTGTGCGGGGCCAAAGAGGCAGTGGTGTAGAATCGGTGTGTGGGGCTAAAGAGGCAGTGATGTAGAATCGGTGTGCGGGGCTAAACAGGCAGTGATGTAGAATCGGTGTGCGGGGCCAAAGAGGCAGTGGTGTAGAATCGGTGTGTGGGGCTAAAGAGGCAGTGATGTAGAATCGGTGGGCGGGGCTAAACAGGCAGTGATGTAGAAGCAGGCGTTGATCTTCTTCTGCGGAGGCGGAGTTCATCCTCACTATTACGTCATTAAGTGGCTCATTCCACAACCTGTGGTTTTGGCAGATTGGCCTCAATATAAGCAGTTTTTAGACTAACGAGATATTTTGAATTCTGAAACTTTTTTACAGTACAATGACCTCTTATATGTCAAAAGATCAAGGTCATTTTGATTTCTCAGTTCATGACCCCTTTAAGAGAGAGAGAGAGATGGAGAGAGAACACACCTCTGTAATTCTGTTGGACGACGCTCTAAATGTGAACATTCACGTCGAAGAAGCCTCCGTTCAACATCACATTAGTCTTGACAATGACTCAACTCAATACTGATGTCAATGTTGACCATCACACGTGGGTAAGTGAGCAAGATCGGAGAACAGTAACTATCTGTCAATCATCTGCATGACCTTAATGACCTCTAAACAAGCCTGAATGTGTTTAAAACTCATTTTAAGTGATGAAGCAGCATAACACAAATCCAGTGTGTCAAATTGTTCGACTGTAATGTTTTTGAATGAAGTCTCTTATGTTTAGCAAGGCTGCATTTATTTGATCAAAAATACAGTACTATTTTGAAATATTATTAATATATAACAAGTGTTTTCTATGTGAATATTTTTTTAAATCAACGCTTCAGTGTCACATGATCTTCAGAAATCATTCTAATATGCTGATCTGCTGCTCGAGAAACATTTCTGATCATTATCAATGCTGAAAGCAGTCGTGCTGCACAATATTTTTGTGGAAACCGTGATGCATTTTATTTTTCAGGATTCACAGATGAATAGAAAGAAAGAAAGAAATAGAAATCCTCTGTGATATTATAAACGCCTTTACTGGCACTTTGAACAATTTAATGCATCCTTGCTGAATAAAAGTGTTAATTTCTTACCAAACGGTGGTGCGTGCCATCAGTTAGTTAACAATACTGACAACTGAGGAAAAACTATGGCAAGTTTATGCAAGTCAAGGCAAATGCACAGCATTCAGCAGCACATTTGATCAGGACTAACCAAAGAAAACCTTTTAATATCTAAAACCTAACTTCTAAACTAATAGATGGGTCAATAAAACAATAGAAATGCCAGCAGTCTGTGTGAATGAATAACATCTTCAGCCATGAGCAGTAAACTACACCTCATCATTTATTAACAAACCCAAGCGAATGTGCACTCATGTTTTCATCCCGAAGACTGAGAAAAAACCTGTTTTACCCCATTTTAAATATTTAACTACTGATTCTATAAAAATCAACTGAACAGTAAAACAACTTAACAAATCAATGACTTCCAGAGTACAGAGATTAATAATGCAAATGTGTTGTTTTGTCTATTGTCAAGCATCAAAGCCATACAATAGACAAACAGTATGAGCAATGTGCCTACTTGATCAAGGTTTGTTTAAAAACATAAATCAATGTTTCTATATTATAAACACTAAAGCTTAATGTAACAATCCAGACACTCAAACAGGCCAGAATGATGCAGTTACACTCTTTACAAACCCCAAACTCTCGAAACAAACACATTTAACCCTGAAACAATGTGAAACGCTGAAGTTAACGCGACTGCTCTTACCTTAAACACGAGAGCGATTCACTAAAAACTTCCTGCGCTGTAACGCCTACGTCATCACGTCAATCACATGACATCCAATGGGAAGCTGGGACTCGCCTCAGGACACGCCCTCTTTCAGCTCTGTTGACGTGTGCGTTTGTGTGCGGTTCCTCAAGTTTCAGCACTGCACCGCTAGAGGGCGACACTGCAGTGTTTATTTATTTATTTTTTTAGCATTTATTATTAATTATATAATGTATGCTATGTAATAATAATTAATAATAATATTTCTAAAATAAATAATCAAAGCCAGAATGTACTAAAAAAATCAATCGATACAAATAAATAATCAATCTTTATAGTTCTTAATGTTATTTTTGATTTTTGAGTGCTATTACCTAAATTGCCTCCAATCCATAATTATTATTTTTTTAAATATATATTTATTGCACAGTAAATACCAAAAAAGTATCCATCATCTCCCCTCAAAATAAATAAATAAGTTAATATAAAATAAATAAATAAAATACAGAGGCAATGAAAAGTACATTGTAATAAACCACTGAAGAGCTTAACATACACATAATGTACAAGTGTTGTATACACTTCTTTTATCCAAGCCAAAGCCCGCCTTCAATCTTTTGGACTTAGAGGTCCCTAATAATTATTTTTATACAACTAGTCCATGTTTTATTTTATATATAATATAATATATGTAATATGTATGTATAAAATACTACTCTGTCACACATTATTTCTACATGATATCTGTTGAATTGTATATTGTTCTGGAATAACATATGGAAACATACTAGTATTTGACATATACATCAAATCTTGGATGTCCTCGCAGCGATTGTGTATTTAACACTGTGAATGATAACTATGTGCATTCTAGCATATGTGTTATTCAAGCCTTAAATATAAATAAACACAATTTTAAAAATACAATTGTGCTTATGCTCAGTTATCATAGCTTCTGGTGTTTAGACGCTGCGTAAAGAGACACTTTAGAAATGGTAAACAATTGCAGCTTTAATGATGGATAGAGGCCTTTTCCAAGAACAGTAATATAATAACTTACATAACAATAATAATAACTCTCTCTCTTGTGTTTGGTTCCTGGCTCATGTCACACTTAATGGCCGTGGAAGACAATAACTAAAGTGCTGTCGTGCACAAAAGTGAGAGTTATTAAATATCAACAGAGTTATCTAATAATGCGGAAGGGAACAGATCTCTGTTATGAAGATTAATGGAGTTTCAGTAGCTTTTGCCAGATGACGGTCTAGCCAAAGAGTTTTCAAACTAGGAGTGGGGGAAAACCTTGGAGTAAAAAACTTGGATTTTAATTAATTTCATTAAAATAAGTAAATATAAATACTACTTTAAAATAAATACATATACAATAAAAAAAAATTTATAAAACAAATAAACAAACTGAAAGTACAGTGCTCTGGTGAGTAGAAAAAAAACATAACACCTAAATAATCAAAAATTTTTTCCAAAGTAATATTTTTAGTTGTTATAGTATATAGTGTACCCATTTAAATTAGTGTCTTTACACATGAAAAATACATAGCTTAAATTTTAGGATCATGTTTATGGCTCCATGGAATATAAAAGATCGAAAGCCCCTGTGCTAAACTATGCTGAGAAAACTCTTCTGTGGGTTTGTGGAATGAACACCAACGCATCCATCCATCCATCCCTCACTCACACACACACACACAGAGAGAGACACAGACGCACACGCATGCACACACACACACACACACAGACACAGACACAGACACGGACACGGACACGCACACGCACTCTCACACACACACACACACACACACACACACACATATGTGAGTCCAGTTTTCTCTAAATAAGGCAGTTTATCTCTTTTCCTGTCATTTCATGTTGATTCCTCTGGGTATCTACACAGACAGACACAGGCTCAACATTCCTTGCCCTTATATGGCTAAATCCCTGCTGTGGGCGGGCTCTGTTTGGGAGAACAAAGGCCTCTGATTGGCTGAGAGTAAAAAGGGAGGGGTGCATTACTCAAGCTGATGCTCTGGAGAAACTTTTGTGTCCCGAAAGAGTAACAGACAGTCTTACTTTCCAGCACAAAGACACAGTCCAGTGGACAGCACAATCCCCCAGCTGCAGCAGAGGTGAGTTATGATGTGTTATTGTGCTCTGGTTTGGTTTCATGTGCTATAAAGTCTTATAAAGGCTTTCCACTGAAGCTTTGTATGAGTTTGGGACACTGAGGAAAGATCTGGATGGAGCTGGTGACGTATGTTGCAGTTATGGAGCTAAAACTGATCCAGGATCATCGCTCATATGCTGAGCAAAGGATCTGATGGACGTTTTAGGGCTTTGTTTGAGTGTTTTTAATGCAGTTCAGTGCATTTCTGTTATTGGAGTTTGTCCATAAACCTTCATTATTCAAAGAAACTCTTGAGTTTCAAATACTGTGTTTGTCTTTGCATGTAGCTTGGCTGTAAGTGCTTCACTGGAAAAGAGTGTTTAGCCTTTTTGTGTGCCGCTGAGGTCAAAAGTCAGAGGTGAGACCCGTGACATATAACCATTGGCCGGAGAACAGATCCAGGAGCAACTCATTAACAGAGAGCAACTAGAAGGATACAATGATTTTATTTGAGATTTTATTGTAGTCTTCACTGAGATGAGATGAAACTTTACTATTGTTAAACAGCAATGAAGTATTAATGAAGCAAAATCACTGGATAGTTTGTCGGTGTCTCTCTGAAAAGAGTCATTGAGGAATTCTTTGTGTTTGCAAAACTAATTCCAGAGACTACAAACATTTGCGGGAGAACGTGATCGTGTTTGGTCATTTATGGATGTTCATAAGAGCTAAAGTTAGTCATCATCACTCAGTGAGGGACTGACACACCCACACTCACACACACCTACAGACACAGACGCACGCACGCACACACACTCACAAACACTCTCTCTCTCTCACACACACACACACCTACAGACACAGACGTACACGCACGCACGCACACACTCACAAACACTCTCTCTCTCTCTCACACACACACACACCTACAGACACAGACGTACACGCACGCACGCACACACTCACAAACACTCTCTCTCTCTCTCACACACACACACACACACACACACACTCTCTCTCAGTGTACTCTCAGTGTCTTAGAGTACAGTAGGATGTCAACTTGAAGTTAATTTTCATATTTTAACCATCTTTTGAAATGTTGATTTGTGTCATTTAAAAAGGATGGTTGTTTTAGAGACACACAAACCAGCTAAAACCACAGAATTCATTAAATCCATAGATAATACTTACTGATGATGTTTGTGCTCTGTTTTTCCCTCCGTAATGATGTCACTTCCTGTCGGATGAGTCAGTTTTGTTAGGGAAAAAAAACAGGATAGAAAGTGACACTGAGGACTTAGAAAAACAAACATTTATCAATAATTAAAACAATATTTAAACCCAAGTTTAACCCAGTTTATTCAATTAAATGTCAAGAATATTGTTTTATTTTTAACAAAAATTCAACAATTAAAACTATATTTTAAACACTAATTTATCCAATTAAAACACAAAAAAATTATAGTTTCCACAGAAGTTTAAAACTGATCAACAATTATAACAATAAACCCGTTTAACCCAGTTTATCCTATTAAAACTTAAACTATTATATTTTCAAAAGAAGTTTAAAACTGTTCAACAATTAAAACAAAATTTAAACCTAATGTAACCTAATTTATTAAATTAAAGCCCAATAATATATTGTTATCCAGTATATTATGACATACACAAATGAGGGCATGTGTCCTGCAGGATGATGATGTCCTTCAGGCGGTCGGACCGTCTGTTTCTAAATTCCTGCATTTAATCCTGTGGTCGAGCTGGATATTGTGATCTGGTCAA
>NW_015505696.1:398422-404645 GCF_001515645.1 Sinocyclocheilus grahami
CACACACACACACACACACACACACACACACACACACACACACACACACACACACACACACACACACACACACACACACACACAAACACACACACACACACACACACACAGACACACACACAGACAGACACACACACACAGACACAGACACAGACACAGACACAGACACAGACACACAGCCTGAAAATAAGCAGATAGTTCATCAGTTCCATAAATACTGGTCTTATCTCATACTCACAAAACACACAACACAGGAATAATGCAGTCACAAGAGTTTAAAACACAGCATTTTATACCAAAATGAGGAAGCAATTGCAGGCTATAAATACGATTTTACCCATATTCATAACAGACAATTGCTGCATAGGAAGTATGTTTCTTCAGTGTAAGATGAATGTGATGTGAAGACACTGAGCAGCATGTTTGCATACGTACCAGCGCGGCTATAGAAGGAATAAACGGATCATTCCACAGCATTTGCTTACTTTATTGAGCAGATATTGAGAAACTCTGAACACGAGAGCAATAAAAACACAGATATGAAAATGACTGGTAGCTGACTGTGGTCATCCAGCAGGACTGTATAACATGAATTACATATTCACAATGAATGACGTCTTCATAAATGTTTAATGTGTTTTGAAACGGATGGTTATAATGTGCTGCTGTTCACACTGAGCTCAACAGAAACCATCTGTAACATCTGATGCTCGTGGCTTTACTGGCCTTCAGTGAATCTGCTCTGTTTACAGATATCAAATGTTTTCTAGATCAAAGTTGACTAATATTCTTAAAGAGCAACCACTTTGAAAGGGCGACTGCTAACTAAATTCTTAGTCTTAAAAGGCACATCTTAAAGTGACTTTTGGTCTGTCTATAAATCCTGGTGTTCCAAACCTCTTTACAGTCCTGCTCGCAGATAAATAAAGGTGACTTGACTAATGTGAGTCTTTCTGAGACCTGGACATATAAATATATTTTATGTGAATGTATACTGTGATTCTGTGCATTTGGACCAAATTAATATGAATGCGTCTTTATTTTTATGCTTTGTTTTAATTTTAATTTTAGTTTAAATTTTAGGGTTTTTTTCTGTGTTTTGTCATTATTAATTTTTTTTTAATATGCCTATATACTTTTTATTCATTTTTACTTCAGTTTTAGTATTAGTTATTTTAGTACATCAGGTCAAACTAAATGAAAATGAGAAAAAGTTGCCTTGGCAGCTAGCTTTTACATTTTATTTCAGTTAAAGTTTATTTTTATTAAAGTTTTTAGTTTTAGTTAACTCTAATAGCCCTGATTTGGACAGTTTCTGAACTCTGTGAGTGGTTATTATGCATGATTCATTTTCATATTTTAACCATATTTTCAAATGATGATTTGTGTATTTGAATCAAACAGGATGAAAAACAAACCAACTAACACCACAGAAATCAATCAATCAATCAATCAATCTAATACCCACTGATGATTTATTTGATCATTTTTATCATTATGGGAATGTTACTGTTGAATGTTCTCTGAATGTTCTGAAACACGAAAAAAAAACAAACATTGAATGACAATCTAAAAGAAAACATTGTTGACTATTTTTTTTTTTTTTGAAAAAAAAAGTCCATAAATGTTTTTCTGCTAATGTTTTGAGAACATTATTAAAGACCAGATATGAATAATCACCCTGCATCACACTGGTTCCAGGATTTTTCCATTGGCTTTATCACGATAATCTTCACAGATGAACACGTTTATGAATTTTGAAACAGGGCAGAAGTAAAAGGCTATAAATGAACTACACCACGCTCGCATGACCTCAACATCACCATCGAGTCTTTATTTAGAAACATTTTCCCTGAAAGTTTGATTTAGAATAGTTTACAAGAGCATCAATATAAACACTACGAGGCTGTAAAAGTGAGTAGATGAGTTGACCTGTTTGGTCTGATGACGTTTAATGTCCCGACAGCTTCTGTAGGAGATAGCTATTATCAACCACTTTTTACAAGACAAGTAAAAAATACACAAGGGTGTATTACTGATGGATTTCAAAATATCTTGAGCTCGTGCTTATACCTTATTTCCTGCATTTAACCAAAAACCCAAACTGATTGACTTGTCAGTAATCAACATCTTCTGCTCTCTCCAGACCTGAAACACCGTCATCATGTCCAGCAAGCGAGCGAAGGGAAAGACCACTAAGAAGAGGCCACAGAGAGCCACTTCAAATGTGTTTGCCATGTTTGACCAGTCACAGATCCAGGAGTTCAAGGAGGCCTTCAACATGATCGACCAGAACCGAGACGGATTCATCGATAAAGAGGATCTCCATGACATGCTGGCCTCTTTGGGTGAGTCTGACGGAGAGGATCTGACGTAATAATAGGCTTCTGGATCAAATACTGATCTCTGCTTCGGTGTGTGTGTTACCTGTGCTCAGGTAAGAACCCATCTGAAGATTACCTGGAGGGCATGATGAGCGAAGCTCCAGGGCCCATCAACTTCACCATGTTCCTCACTATGTTTGGAGAACGGCTCAACGGAACCGACCCGGAGGACGTCATCAGGAACGCTTTCGCCTGCTTCGACGAGGAAGGATCCGGTAAAACAAAAACTGCCTCAATATCAAGAATTTGACCAGACCTGCAAAAATGGAAAATAAATAAATAAATGTAATAATAGAAAAATTCATAAAGGAATATATGACTTGATAAAACAAATACAATTAATTTATTTTTGTATTACTTTTCCCCCTTAAATTATTATTTTCTATATTTATTTTTTAACAATTTATTTTTCAGCTTTATTTGTTTGTTCATTTTATTATTTATTTTTCCAAAATGTATTTATTTCCATAATTATTAATACATTCATTTATTTTTAACGGAGGGGAGATAGAGGGGAGACAAATAGGAAAATTTGATATGATACATAAATATAAATATACATACATGGGAATAAAAAAAATACATAAATATAAAAATGTAAAAAGTTACTATAATACATTTTAAAATAAATAATAAATATAAGAAAAATAATAAAATAAAATGAAAGGGAATAGAAACAGAAATTCAGGATTAATAACAAAAAAACCCTTTAATTACATATTCTAGATGCTTACATGCATGACTTAAGATACATCTGTACTAGATATAAATGAAAGGTTATACACTAGAATTTTAGAACTTTATTCAGCAAATAAAAGATCTCAAAATGCAGATATTGTGCCTCAATGTTCACATCTCAGACCTGCTTGATCTGCATCTTAAACAAATCAGCTGCTCTAGCTGTATGTTTGATTCTCGTCTATACAGGTTTCATTCATGAAGACCACCTGCGAGAGCTGCTGACCACCATGGGAGACCGTTTCACAGATGAAGATGTGGACGAGCTCTTCAGAGAGGCTCCCATCGACAAAAAGGGCAACTTTAACTACGGCGAATTCACCCGGATTCTCAAACACGGGGCCAGAGACAAAGACGACATGTAGACGATCAGAGAGCACACATTACAAACACATCAGCATCTAGAAGTCAAGAAAAACACAGCACTTCATGTAATAAATATTCAGTGATCTATAAAAGAAGCATTTTTTCTCCAAATGCATTTGATATGACCAGATTACATTGCTAACAATCTGTGTATTTTGTGTTTTTTTATGGGGGACTACAGTGTGTTTTTTAGTAGCTTAAAGCAATGCACTCTTCAGCTGCGGCTGGACGTCTTGAGCTTTCTGAATCTGTGCAACTCAGAAATGAAACGATTACATTGGAGATGCCATGTGCATTTATAAGGAGCATCTCACTGAGAGATATTATCAGATATCAAAAACATGATGGGTATTTTTAAACATTTTAAAGTCATTATAGAAAGTCATTCATGGAAGTAAAACTACAGCATGACAAATTCATAAAAAAGCTCATCTTTATTATTTAAGCTGCACGTTCTCCTCTTCGACGCAGACTTTGGGATAAGTTGAGTTTTCGGTGGTACTGCTACTTGTATTTTCCCATCAAACCCTGTGAAGATTTGGATTATAAAATCATGTGGCAGCTCTCAGACATGAAGTCATCCATCATATGAACATGAAACATTTTATACTGAAATAAAGACAGTCTCAAGTGTTTGTGCATGCAGAAATCATCACAAATATCCTAATGTGTGAAAATCTGTAAAATAAAGCTATTTCCATTACTCCACCACATTAATACAAATATATGAAAAACAAAGCTTTATTTCTCTGTAATGCTTGTACAAAAAGACATCAAATAAAATCTTAAGGCAGATATTGCACAGACTAATCCAAAGGTTTTCTAAGGAAGCAGGTAAGGCACAAATGCCAGCTTCACTGTCCTCAGTTATACATACACACAATCTTAAAAAAAAAAAAAAATCCATTGGTTGTACAGGAGAAAGCTACGCATATTTGATGTATATACACATTAAAAGCAGGTCTATGCCAGACAAAAACCTGAATGATATATTTACATGTTTCACACTGTCATCCAGAAGACCCTTTTTGCAATAAGAACATCAATAATACAGTTCCAGGAATATTAATATTGGTCTTTCTGAAGAGGTGAAAAAATAGAGTACATTATATGAAATATATAGATTTACTTCCAGTACCTATCACTGTTTCAGTAACTAACCCAACGATCACAGTGGTTTTGAAATGTTAGTTAATTAGATCTGTGATAGAGTTTGTGATGCTACAGTCGGTTTCTCAATCAGCTCAAACATTACTTTAAAAAAAAAAAATAATAAAAAATGCACCTTTTAGAATTGAATTAAAAACTCCCTTTGTGATGTCAGAGAAGGAAATAAAATGACTCAAACCCAAGAAGGAAAAGTTCATCGAAAACTACAATAAACAAACCTGAGACACACTGAAAAACAAGAAACATGTACAGTACTACAGACGTGACCTCAATGAGAAATTACGCAGCATGATAAAAACTATCTATAAACTACTATAAAGAATTATGGCACGTTCGTGAGTGAATAAACTGAAATGACGTGAACCGCACAATAAGCATATTAAAAGGTTAAGATCATTACTATAAAGACTAATCTGTTCTCAGTTTCATGGAAACTACAAGCATAAAATCATAATGCATCTAGTGTCAAAAAAAAAAGATTTCAAGCGATTGCTCATGAAATCAACTGGAAATAATTCTGTTTCTAAATAATATCTGTTAGTTCTCTAGATACATTCACAGATGCTGAGCGAGAAAGAAGCACTTCAGTTCATCTCAGAGAGGTACAAACAGACTTTAAACTCATCTTGGAAATGCATGAAACACGTTTAGCATCAAAAATAAATCCACTCACTAACACATACGCATGATGTCTCCCTCTACACTGAGATATGTTAAACAGTTATTAATGCTGATCATCTACTTCACCTAACAATCCTGTAAGAACAATAATCATTTCAGCAAAAATAAAGCTGCAGCCCTATGATCACGTTACATGAGAAGTGAAGAAAATCAATGCCGGCTGTCTTTGAGATGACCTCCCGCTCTCCCTCCCGCATCTCAGACAGACACGAGACGTGAGGGATGATCTCTGCAGTACGATCAATTTAAAGCGCACATCACGGCACACGCGAGAGCGCTCGGATCTTATTCTGAGACTGGATAGACGATCCTGACATAACGACGAGGAGGTGAAATTGGACTATAAAGTGCAGGAAATATGACCAATAAAAAAAATCACACTACTGGGAAAGACTTTCAAAGTTGAGATTGTAGAAGTAGAGGCTTCATCAGCAGTGGCTTTTCAGGCAAAATCGGAGCATAGTATTAAATCGAAGAGAGCATATTTGGTTGCTAAATGCTGACATTTAAATGCTGCATGCTGGTCTTTGCATTCACAGATCACAACAAATAAGTAAAGCATGCTATACGACAGACAGACAGACAGACGGCTAACCCTAGTGGATATACTGAGGAAAACGGGCATATGTGGAGCTTTATCAAAAGCAATGCAAGGCCACTTCAACTACAAACGTTCAGATTAAAATCTCTTGGCTGTAAACCTGAGTTGCACAGGTTTGCTGGTGTTTGCACATGGTAATATTTCCACCTGAAAGGACCTCCACTTGGTCTCGAAGATCCCGGAGTCTGAAATGTTGGATTTTTTTAGAAGAGCATTTTATGTATGCCCGTGAACTTCACATAGTTAAAAAAAAAAAAAAAAAAAAAAAGAAAATGGGTTTTGT
>NW_015505696.1:404910-420019 GCF_001515645.1 Sinocyclocheilus grahami
CGGAACTTCACAAAGTTAAAAAAAAAAAAAAAAAAAAAAAGGTAAAGGGTTTTGGTTTAAAAAGTTTTTAAAAATGTCTTAAAAATACGTTGTGGTGTAGAGAAGCTTCACTCCGGAATCCCCTGAAGAGAATTTCAGTGAAGAGCCTCTCTGGGTACCAAGCAACATCCAAACGGTATCTGTGACAACGATTTGGGGAGGCATCTGCTCCAGAGTCTTCCAACAAAAAGAAGCAAACAAATGGGAGTCTAAAGTGACTTTGTCTGCTTGAGTTTTTAGTTAACCGCTTCCGTGACCGTATTACGTGTGTACTGTGAAACCCATGTGTGTGATACCACATTCGCAGGTGGACCGGTTTGTCGAACGCTCCACGCAAAGCTTCCAGATTTCACATCGGAGACACCAGCCGTGCTTAGATCGACGGGAGGGCCTGAAAAAGAGTGGCTCATGATAGGAACCGATACGGGTAATACTGAGCTCTCCGTCAAGCTCGGTGCAGCATCAGATTTGTCCCTTGAAGGAGTCTCCGAATCGCTGTTCTGGATGAGCGCTCTTGAACTTTCGTTTGTAGGTCCGTTTGGTTGCTGCTGCATCGTTTGTTCTTTCTGCTGACTGACTTCTTGCTCGGCCGCTCGCTGCAGGGCCGCATCCATCAGAAGCTTCAGATCGCTGAAATCTTGAGGGCAAAGCTCCGGTGGGGTAGGTGGAGGCGTGTTGAACAGGACCCCATTTGGGCTCACCGCTCCCAGGGTTTGGACAGAGGTAGAAGCATACGGTATGGTCGTCAGGTACTGGTCTCCAGTTAGGCCTTCCCGTCTCAGCAGACCTCGAGTGTCCAGCTGCATCAGAGCCTGAACACTGCCGTCTCGGTTTCCTGACGACGGCAAGCAACCGGCTCCAGCCAAAATTGCCGTCGCAGTGTTACCCAACAGCCTCAAGTCCAATATGGGGGCGGGGCAGATGACAGAGGGGCGGGTCGCAGAGTTGGGGCATTCCGGGGAGGCGGATCTGTCTGGTTTGCTGGTGCGTCGTGACATTGTAAACTGAGTGGGGTCTTTGCCGTCTTTCCTCAGCAGGTCCGGCAGGAGCCTCCGGCGGGCGTTTATGAACCAGTTACAGATCTACGAACAAAATGAAAGACTTTCGTTTTAGAAACTAAAAACGCCATGGGACTGATCACATTATATAAAGTTCATCAGAATTCATACAGTATACTTATGTAGCCCGATATATAGTACATAGCGAATCTAAACCGCTTGATTGCTTGTATCACAAAATGTAAACTATAATATTGGAAGCTCTAATCAGACAAAATCCACAATTAGGCATGAAGATATAAACATCATGATTTTCTGTATAATCTGCTTTAAAACGGTGTGTATTGTGAAAAGTGCTATAAAAATAAGTTTGACTTGAATAAATAAATAAAACCATAAAACAAAACGATAAATAAATAAAACAAACAAACAAACATATACACATATATATATATATATATATATATATACATATATATAAGAATCACTCACACACAATCAGTCATTTCTAACCAAAAAATACATAGTCCAGGTACTGGCCTGAAACGAAGACGAGTAAACAACCATTTTCAAATTTAGGTAACAAGTTTAAATTTATGATACATTTGCCATTTTTAGCCAATAAATACATTATAACTAACTAAAAACTGACTATAGAAATTTAAATGTCTTTTCTATGGCCATTTAAAATTTTATTAATTAAACCCACTTGAAATTTCCTGATATTTCCAGATTTTCCAAGATTATCAGAGGAACATAGAGGAAAAAGCACTATCTAAAGCCAAATGTAATATTATTATATCCTAATAGCCTTCATAGTGTTTGATACAAATGTTGAACTACAGAAACTGATAAATGACTGATCCTGTCATTTATCAGTTAAAAAATTAACTGGTAACACTTTAGTACAGGGACCAATTCTCACTATTAACTAGTTGCTTATTAGCATGCCTATTATTAACATATTGGCTGTATATTAGCACTAATAAAGCACATGTTCTCCATGATCCCTACCAATACCTAAACCTAACAACTACCTTCCTAACTGTTAATAATAAGCAAATTAGAAGTTTATCAAGGCAAAAGTCATAGTTAATGGTTTGTTAATAGCGGGAACCGTACCTTAAAATAAAGTGTTACCAATTTACTTGCAATTTAGACATTAATTTAACATTCAATTACTATACCCATTTTATCCTCCAAAAATAACAAAAGTCCAATTTAAAGGAGGTATTGTATTGGTGATACGGTCTTAAATATATCTTGGTACAGGATCAAAAAGAAAAAAAAAAAGCATTTTTTGAATCCTAAATTGGCGCCCCCTGATGGCGCCGCAGTGAACTGCACGCTGTGTCAGACAGACAGCTGGCTCTAATGGAGACCAGAGGAAATATGCAGCACAGGCCTCGCCGCCTGCATTCCTGCTCTCTGACAACACCGCAGCTCTCGGACAAGGACAAAACACAGCGCAGACTGTGTGGGAAAGTCCAAGTCTTTGAAGATTACATCCAAATGTAGAAGAGGATCAAAGACACAAAAAAGAAAATACTAGAAAGAGAACATTTCTTAAACTGAACTTGATGATTAACAAGACTTTTGTCTCTGGTCCACTATGTAGCTTAAGCATGAAAGAAAAAACATGCTCACTTAAGACACAAAAAGGACAACAGACATTCATATCCAAATTAACAGGCGTATGTACTATATTCTGAAACCATATAAAAGCTGCGAGGAACAGACCAAAATTTAAGACTAAGTTTCCATTTATGATACTTTTATGGTAATTTTGCCCTCTTTTGTGCTTGAAAGCTTCAGTTTCACTGTTTTGCAGGGAAAATATTGTACAGATTTGAAACGAAGACAAGTAGAGAATCATTTTCAAATGTAGGTATCAATAAGTTTAAATTTATGATACATTTGTGGTAATTTTGCCATGTTTAGCCAATAAATACATTGTAACTAACTAGAAACATACTATAGAAATTGTAATTTCTTTTCTATGGCCATTTAAAATGTTATTAATTCCCCAGATTTTTTTCCAAGGCTGGAAACTCCATTTGAAATGTCCTGATATTTCCAGGATTATCAGAGGAATAGAGAGAAAAAGCACATGAAAAACATGAAAGCGAGTAAAGGACAATTTTCAAATTTAAGTCTAGATGAGATTAAAATGTGATAATTTTGCTGCATGTGCTTGAAAAGTACAGTTTCATTGTAAATGCATGGACAATATTGCACTGATTTAAAACAAAGGCAAGTAAAGGACAGTTTTCAACTTTAAGCCTAAATAAGTTTAAATTTGTACAACTTTTTTAGTTTCATTGTAATTGCAAGGGTATATCATATTGGTTTGAAACATGAAGTAAAAGGACATTTAAGTTGGGGGGGGTGGGGGTGTAATGCTATTTCATGCATAGTGAGTTATTTACACTGTTAAGAGTTGGATTCTCATGCTAAACATGGCCACAGTGTCAAAAAACGAGTTGGTCGTATGAGAGTATTTCTGTGCCAAATACACTCCTTCCAGGTTTAAATAAATTTCGGAAAGTTTTTTTCGAGTATGGCCCTTCATGACGTCGTGAAGAGCGGAATTCCTTATAAATCTGATCAAATTAAGCATGGACAATATTGCACTGATTTAAAACAAAGGCAAGTAAAGGACAGTTTTCAACTTTAAGCCTAAATAAGTTTAAATTTGTACAACCTTTTTAGTTTCATTGTAATTGCAAGGGTATATCATATTGGTTTGAAACATGAAGTAAAAGGACATTTTTCAAATGTAAGTTCGGGGGGGGTGGGGGTGTAATGCTATTTCATGCATAGTGAGTTATTTACACTGTTAAGAGTTGGATTCTCATGCTAAACATGGCCACAGTGTCAAAAAACGAGTTGGTCGTATGAGAGTATTTCTGTGCCAAATACACTCCTTCCAGGTTTAAATAAGTTTCGGAAAGTTTTTTTCGAGTATGGCCCTTCATGACGTCGTGAAGAGCGGAATTCCTTATAAATCTGATCAAATTAAAGACTCTTCAGAGACATGAAGGATGTAATACTACTCTATAGGTACTCAAGATTAACATGAGATTGGCAGAAACGGTGTGTGTTATGTACCCTTTAAAGTTTAAACTTATCATACTTTTGCATTCAAATGTCAAAGTTTTAGTTTTATTCTACAGGTTTGTATTATACAGGTTTGAAACAACATGGAGTCGAGTAAAGGACTATTTTCAAATTTAAGTCTAAATAAGATTAAAGTATGACAGTTTTGCCTTTAGAGCTTAAACTTAAACTTTAGACCCGGATTTTAAAAAAATCTCCTTTACTTGCATTTCTGTTTCAAAGCAGTATGATATTTTCCATGCAATTACAATGAAACTGAAGTTTTCCAGCTCAAAGTGCAAATCATAAATGTAATCCTATTTCGACTTAAATTTTAAAATGTTCTTTTACTTGCCTTCAGTTTCATTGTAATTGCATGGAAAATATCATACTGCTTTGAAACAGAAATGCAAGTAAAGGAGATTTTTTTTAAATCCGGGTCTAAAGTTTAAGTTTATGATAGCAGTTTTAGTTTTACTGTAATTGCATGGAAAACTGCATGCAGAAGTTTAGGTCAAAGGATCCCGTTACCCTCACCTGTGACACAGAGAGATGCGTCTGTCCAGACAGGCTCAGCTTCTCCTGCTCTGATGGATAAGCGTTGAAGCGATGCTCGTACAGCCAGTCCCTCAGAACCTGAACGGATTCTTTGGGGAGGTTTCCACGGCGGCGGCGTTTGGCGGCAGACCCGCTTCTGCCGCTGGTGGACAGGTTGAGAGGGTAACTGTCGTCTTCACACGGGTCACACTTCAGCGTCATTTACTGCAGCTTTCTCGTTTTTTGAAAACGCTTACATTTTACACTACACAGGTCTTCAAAAGAGATCAAACGAAAGTCTGTTTACAGACGCGAATAAACAAACGGGGCCGCAGCGCAGACGCGCGAAAAGCAACAAACAAACGCGCGCTGACGTCATCGGAGCACAATGATACAATGTAACAAACGCGCGGAAGTCAATAAAGCTGCAAAGATTCGAACGCGTGAAAAGCAAACGCGTGCATCAGCCGCTTCACGAAAGGCCAGAACCAGGAGCACATCTGCGTTTCACGCGTTCAGTCTGGAAATCACGCCACGCGCAGATGGACAGCGTGTGGAGACACAGATCTGACGCGCGACGCCCCGCACATGCACACGACTCTCACCTCTTTTGTTGGGCTTCATCCTGGATGCTGGCAAAAATGCACAGAATGCTGGAAGTTGCTGGTGTGGAAACGCGGGTCCTCGTCAAGCGGAGAGTGTGTTCCTCTCTCTCTCTCTCACACACACACACACGAGTCAGATCAGACCAGACGAGAAGCTCCAGTAATCAGTGAATCTGCTCATTAGTGTGTCATGAGGGAAACGCTCGTGTTGACAAACAGCCGTTTACCTCTCCAGCAAACTCTCTCTTTCTCTTTCTCCCTCCGTCCTCCCTCAATGACAGGCTCTAGATCCCTCCTCCACGCTCCAGGGGCCAATAAGGGCCCCACATCTGTGTGTCATCACTCTTTCATTCAAAACTCACAATCCAAACACTTGTGAGAGAGTTCATTTCATCAGCTGCATTTTAAATCTGCAGTCCAGATCTTCATTTTTGGAATCTTCCAGGCTTTTAAATAAGTTATCTAATTTTGAATGGAACTAGAGTGATGTTTTTAAATTCTAATCGCATTTAAACATTCTATTTATTTATTTTGATCTACCCCTTTATATCTTATGTGAAACTGTGCTACAGTTGTACACGTGCTCTTCTAACAAATAAATTGTATATATTGAGTTTGTTTGTAAATCCTATTTTGCATTGCTTTATTTTCTTACATACTGCGATATCTGCATTAGGCACTTGATATGTGCGCATATTTATTTATATCCATTTTAACTTTTCATTTGTGCATGCATTTTATTGTCTTTTTTATAATTAATAACACATATTTTCATAATATAAATAAAATACATTTTTCATTAAAAATATTTTAAATAGCCTATAAAATATATTTTTTGATTTAATAAAAACTTCAAAAGTTTTCAGCTATATAACTGCCGATAAAATATCAGTACCAAATCTAAATAAATCTATAATGTAATTTACAATTATTTAAAAAATTTACCTTTTATGTAATTAGTTTAAATAAAAAGAGATAATTTATTTTATAATTTTGACTATGAATATTTCTTTCTATTTTTCTTATTCTACCTCCCATATTTAATTGCAATAGCATTTTTTCATTTTGTTATAATACTTGTATTCATATTAATAATAATCTTTCTGTCCAATATAAAAATCTGTGTTCCCTGCTTAGAATACAAATATGGGCTGGTCAGGGAAAATGCTCATATAGATGAATGTTTGTGTGAGTGTTCGTGTGAGTCTGAACCTGTGTATCTCAAACCTGTTAAACCTAAAAGTCTCAAAGTTCAAATGTATTCATGGCTTATGGACCATGACAGGATATGCAACATTATGTTTCTGAACAACAAAATGTTTCTCAAAATTACAAAGTGTAGCTTTTCCAACCCGGCCTGAACATTAACGCCTGCTGGAAGAAAAAGGTATTTTCATAAACGCAGTTTTTGTAGGAAATGGTTCAGTGTTAGTTTGCATACAGATCAGATTTGTAATGTATTTTCTTAATGCCTGTGGCAAATCTCACTCTTTCATATGCAGGAATGCGCAGTTCACAGTCACCGAGAACAACAACTCCTCTAAACGCTGAAAAGAACTGCTCATATTTCACTTCTGCAGCTACAGCTTCCTGACCACCGAGTGTGTCACATTCTGACCTGGATGGAGAAAATGGGTTTCAAAAGACCAAGACCACATTATACATTTTTTTTTGTTTACATTTTTAATGAGGAAATACATATATTTTATATTTAATTTCCTTTATTTTATATGTATGTATGTATAGGGTGCTGAGAAAGAATAAAGAGTCACAAACACGTTTGACCTTTACTCAGATTTACTGTATTTCTTACTAAACAAAAGACCCTGACATACACAGCCTAAACTTCATATAGCATTAGACATATTGAACAAATCCTAGTCAGTAAAATATGTGCTTGTTTCGTAAAATATTGGTTATCAATCTTTATTATAATAATAATCTTAATTCTTGTTGCTACAAACTCTTGCATTTAGATGATTTATTGTTTGACGACCCCCAAAAACTAGTAAAACACAGCTGAAGAAAGAGAGCGCGTCCCGTCAGGTTGATGTGGAGATCAGAGAGGGTTCGATCGCTGTTGTGTTACGGCTCAGTCACTTAACAGGTGTATAAAAGAGTTTATCTAGTATCCAAGCAGCATGAACAGAGAGGTGCAGAACACACCTCCCTCTGTTGCAAACAAGAGTTTCTCCGAAACGCATCTGGTGTGCCGAGGAGATAAACACGGCTTCTGAAGCACACGCTCTCTGTGTGTGTTTGTGCCGTCGTCCTCAGGGAAGCCCACAAACATGATGGAGATCACATGTGAACACATGATCGGGAAATGAATGATGTGAAAACCAGTTTCACAACACTGAAGCACTGGACAGTGAAAAACTCGTCGCCAGGTGGACAATTTAAAGACATCCAACTGATACAATAATGTCTTCATAGAAGTCCAGACAAATAAATGATCGTGACATGGTATCTATAGAGTGAATAGTCAAAGACAAACGCGTATTTTTGCAAACATTGGTGTCGGTTGATTTGTCTGCACTTCTCAGTGCTTAAGACATTCGTGCTGCAGGAGCGTCTGATTTCATCTGAGACGCTTCAGTATGTCATAACTACAACCATAAAGCATCTGCTTACTGAATCCCTGAACAGAATAACTGTTGTGTAGATGCAGATAATGCTGACAGTAACTTCTGATCACCGCGTGAAGATGCAAAACTCAAATGTTAGGCATTTGCTGAACAACTGAAAATAAAATAAGATGAAAAAGGTACCCACATTAAGATTTGTATTCATTTTTATTTAATGGAAAATGCTAATTTTAACATTATTTATCAGTTTCGGTATGTTTTTCAGTTTTTAGATCCATAATGCATCTAGATGTTTACTTTTGTTTAAGTTTTTGTGTATAATCCCTTTCTTTTCATATTTATTCATTACTCTATTGCAGATTGTATACAACCCCCCCCCCCACACACACACACACACAAAATTACTACAATGCATTTTTAATGCATTTAAATAAATTTAATTATTTTTTAAATAAAGTATGAAATAACTCATGATGCATAAACACCATAAAAATATAGAATAGGAGTTACTATTATTTAAATTCTATTTATACAACATGGCAGAGTTTTTGTGCTTGTCTATGCAGATTTCATTGGGAAAATAGTACAAAAGGCTGGTAAAACATTATTAAACCAGGTTTCCCACATGAAATATGAGCCTCGAGTTTACTAAACACAGGATATGAGTATTCAAATACTCCTGTACGAGCCTGATCCATTATTCTGGGTTTATCTGTGGCTGTCAGCCGTTTGCAGGGCTGAATATGAGAGGACAGTCAGACATTCAGCAGGCGTCAACGACTCAACCGACACCAAATGGAGCGAACGTCTGGGAGAAAGAGGCAATTCACACCGGCAACGACGCAGCCCATCACTGAGCTGTTAGTGGAGCCGCAGTTTGGGCTGATCTGGGGGACATTTGTCACTGAATGCAGAGCTGCAATAGTTCATGAGTTCATGACAATGTATGTGATGAAAAATTATGTATAACGTCAAAAAGTTTGGGGTCTGTACGATTTTTTTTTTTTTTAAGAAATTACAACTTTTATTCAGTAAGGATGCACTGAATTGATCAAAAGTGATAGTAAAGACATTTATAATGTTACAAAAGATTTCTATTTCAAATAAATGCTGTTCTTTTGAACTTTCTGTTTATCAAAGAATCCTGAAAAATAAAATGCATCCCAGTCTCCACAAAAATATTGGTCTGTTTTCAACATTGATAATAATCAGCATATTATACTGATTTCTGAAGATCATGTGACACTGAAGACTGGAGCAATGATGCTGAAAATACAGCTTTGCTCACAGGAATAAATTACATTTTAAAGGAACACGCCACTATGTTTGAAAATAGGCTAATTTTCCAACTCCCCTAGAGTTAAACAGTTGAGTTTTACCATTTTTCGAATCCATTCAGCCGATCTCTGGGTCTGGCGGATTATTACGCCGGAATGAGAGTATAGTTCCTAGCCACATCGGCCTAGAAAATCACAACTTTTCATTTTCCGTCGGTCTTAGTACACGATGTAACTACAGAAGTGTCAAGTTTTAAATAGGAAAAATATCGAAACTCTTTGGTCATTTTTGAGCGAGATGCTAACGGTCTAATCAGATTCAATGATCTATGCTAAGCTACAGCTAAAAGTGCTACCGCCAGACCCGGAGATCGGCTGAATGGATTGGAAAACGGTAAAACTCAGCTGTTTAACTCTAGGGGAGTTTGAAAATTAGCCTATTTTCAAAAATAGTGGCGTGTTCCTTTAACAGATATTCATATAGAAAACAGCAATTTTAAATTGTAATAATATTTCACAATATTACCGTTTTTACTGTATTTTTGATCAAATAAATGCAGCCTCGGTGAGCAGAAGAGACTTCTTTCAAAAACCTAAAACCAACCCCAAACTTGTTAATGGTAGTGCACGGAAAGAGTTACGAAACGGAGTACGTTTATATTGGACAAATCAGAAGTATACAAAGGACGAAATTAATAAAACTGCATTAAGATTAGAATATGTAGGTAAGATTTCTTAACTTGCAGCTTTATCAAATACTTGTATCTAATCACCTTCTTTGATAAAAAAAAAAGTCAAAATGTCCAAATCGAGTCACATTTTAGTCAGGACATCATTTGTAATTCTCATATCGACTGTATTATTGAAAATTCCCAGTAAACACTTTCCCAAGAGTTTACAACATCCCTGATCAACAGTTACAGAAAAGTCTGTTTCATCTACTCAAATCTGGCATATTTTATACTATATTTAAACTAACAGGAGAAAAATGGGAGCAATGATGAGGAGCGCCAAGTGCAGTTTGAAAGAGAAACTGAATGATAAAATCATATTTAGCTCATTACTTAAGTTTTATCAAACTGCCCACAAAGCATCTACACTACGTGTTTTAGGGAGCGCTGATTAAATCGTGATATTATAATCTCACGGGGTCATAGCATTACCCACAATAATGATCCACAGGCACTTCATTCAATAAAATATCAGGTTAGGTTGTTTTTCTTAAAAAAAAACAAGGAATACTGGGATTGAAAACCTGTTGAAGCACATCGACAACCGTGAGACTCCAGGACCTGAGACGGAGAAGCGGCTGAGGTACGACAGCTTTCGTTAGATATCCCACAATGCATGATTTGTAAACATCAAAACAAATTCGACAGGAAATGGAAGAGCGCCACCTGAAACACACGACATCTGTTTATCAACCAGCAGCAGGCTGGAGAAAAAAAGAGTTTTCTCTAAATAAGAGACGAGGAGCATCACCGGCTGAAAGAAGAGAGGAAGAAGAACAGAAAGCGAAGCGTGTAACAGGAAGACGTGAATTTCAGCGGGGAAAGACGCGAGCGGTGGGCGACAGACGGGTTACAGGAGTTCTTATCCAAAATATTAGAACATTTCAAACAATCTGATAGAATTTAGGACAATAATCATTATCAATAGCAGTTCGATCTTAATTATCATATCAATAATAATATTATTAGTGCTGTCAAACGATTAATCGCATCCAAAATAAAAGTTTTTGTTTGCATAGTATGTGTGTATGTTCTGTGTATATTTATGTATATATAAATGCACACACATACAGTATATATATTTAAAAAATATTTACATGTCTATATTTATATACATATAATTATAAATATATTAAATATATAAACATAACCTATTTTTCTGAAATATATACATGCACGTGTGAGTATTTATATATGGGTCAAAGACGAAATAGAGTTTAAGCATAAAAACAATAAGTTTAATACTGCTTTAAATTGTTGTTGTTTTTCCCACAAAAATTTTAAGTTTAATTTAATTGCAATTTTTTTAGTTTTTCGGAGCAAAAAATAAATATCATACATTTTCGCCTGATTTACAGAAGACACCCACTAAAATGTAATTCAGTGTAACAATCTCATCAGGCATATTTACAACAAAAATTATTTTATGACATATTAAAAAACTAATTACTTTCACCCCAAATACTAATTAGTAAAATTTGCCACTATCCTAGGTTTTGCCCATTTGTCAGGAAGAATGTTTACTCTTACAAAAAATAAATATCATACATTTTCGCCTGATTTACAGAAGACACCCACTAAAATGTAATTCAGTGTAACAATCTCATCAGGCATATTTACAACAAAAATTATTTTATGACATATTAAAAAACTAATTACTTTCACCCCAAATACTAATTAGTAAAATTTGCCACTATCCTAGGTTTTGCCCTTTTGTCAGGAAGAATGTTTACTCTTATAAAACACAATAAAATGTAATATGCTCCCTTATTATTTTATATATTTTAATATGTACAGGTCAGAATAAACATGTTGTTTGAATTTTTACAGAACTATAAGTGTTACACTGAATGACGATGTAACATTATTTCAACCAAATTTGAAAATTTTATTCTCCAAAAACCTATTTGAAACCTTAAAAGTAGACACTTTACTTGCATTTAATGTGCTTTCTATGCACATAAAATCCCTTTTGTAAATTTATTTTGATGCGGACATCTTCACGTCTTTGACCCACATACATAATAAATATACACAGCACACATACATGTATTATGTAAACAAAAACTTTTATTTTGGATGCCATTAATCGTTTGACAGCACTAGATATTATTAATTGCAACTATTAAGATTCGTTGTGAGGTTTTCCTTGGCAGTCCCAAAAAAAGAGTTTTGTTCGCACCGCGTCGTTTCCGTCACCTGCGTTTATTAAACATCGGCGTCAAAAGACAAAAGCAGCTTTTCGTATTGTGTGTGTGTGACGCCGGAGCCCTTGAGCGTGTTTGGTGTGCGTCTCCTCAGAGCCGCGTCTGCGCCTCGGGCACGTAGATCTCGATGCTGTCAGCGCTCTCCGTGGCTGAGTTCTGTTTGACCGACTGAGCTCTCTTGGCCGCCATGAGCCGCTTGCGAGCCTCCTGTCTCTGTTTGTCCACCGCGTCGTTGCTCTTCTCTCGGCCCAGGCCGGGTTTACTCTTCCCAGGCTTCTTGGGCACCGGAGGAGCCTGTTTCTGGTTCTCCTGAACGTCACGCGGCTGGAAAGATCACAAACCATAAGAAACAGACTCTTAATTAGGGCTGCACCATTATGACAAAACTAGAACTGTCGATTATTCCCTTGAAATTGTAACTGCGATTATTAATTACGATTATCACAAATGTAAGTTTTGAGTAGCTTTATACCATTGCTTGAAGCAACTGCATGCCATATTTTTATATGAAAATAAACAAGGTGAAAACACTCTTCCTAAAAAACGTGCATTGCTTTTCTATAGTATTAAGCCTCAAATGTCAACTATCCACTGGTTCTGTTTCTTAAAAAAAAAAAGTTAAAAAAAAAAGTTAAAATATGCATGGTATTATAATGTTATCCCTAAAACTAAAATTAAAACAATGGGAAAAACCCTTAAAATAACACACACACACACACACACACACACAATGTAAGTATTATTATTCTTTTTTTTTTTTCTTTAATTGCGATTTTGAATGATTTTGAATATGTAATTGTGGCATCCGTAACTGTATTCACGATTAGAAATTTGATTAATTGTGCAGCCCTTAATGCATTTATGTTTTGGAGTCAGCGTTGTTATTGTTCATTGAAACTATTCACAATAATTTTAGGTAACTGAGCATATTATTATGATTTCAAAACCCTTAAAATAACACACACACACACACACACACACACAATGTAAGTATTATTATTCTTTTTTTTTTCTTTAATTGCTTTTGAATGATTTTGAATATGTAATTGTGGCATCCGTAACTGTATTCACGATTAGAAATTTGATTAATTGTGCAGCCCTTAATGCATTTATGTTTTGGAGTCAGCGTTGTTATTGTTCACTGAAACAATTCACAATAATTTTAGGTAACTGAGCATATTGTTATGATTTCAGATGATCATGTGACCCTGAAGACTGGAGTAATGATGCTGAAAATACAGTTTTGATCACAGAAATAAATTACATTTTGACATATATTACAAGAGAAAACTGTTCTTTTAAATTGTAATAATATTTCACAATATTACTGTTTTTACTGTATTTTTAGTCAAATAAATGCAGCTTTGGTGAGCAGAAGAGACAAAAACATTCAATCAAAAACATAAAAACATCTTATTCCCAACTTCTGACTAATAGTGTAAATAAAGCCAAATAGACATACATATAAATTAAATGAATAAAAATGACAAAAGCACATAAAAATGACTAGAAAAATTTATTTTTCCAAATAGTAACAAATACCATAAAAGTGTACATAATTACTATAATTATTTACAAGTGTAAATAATACTAAAATAACACTGTTCTGAATGTGAATATCTACATTTGCAAATGACAATTTAACATCCGCATGGCATCAATGGCAATTATTTCTATCCCTGCTGATGTTTCATTAGCTGTGTTTGTACCTGCTTCTCCGGCGAGTCTCCTTCCAGCTTCCAGTCGTTTGATTTGAGATGATAAAGCTCGTCAAACTTGAGGCTGATGTCTTCTATTGAGAGCTGAAGAAGATCCCAAAACCCGGCCAGATCTTGAGCCGTGGCTCTCGGGTTTGCGTTCACATTCTGAACAGACAGAAAAATAAGTATTGTATAAGCATTTCATCAGCTGTGCACAAGAGGGCGACACATCTCTGTAGCTCGTAAATGTGCTGCTCTTGCCATTTTAGCCGATTTGATCACTAATGCTGAACTTTAGTCAGAATACATGCTATAACAAAAACCGACCAAAATACAGACCTACTAAAGATATTTTGAAGAATGTTGGTAACCAAAAAGCTGATGGTAGCCATTGACGTCAAGTGTATTTTTTATCCCATACTATAGACGTCAGAGGCTACCAGTTTGGTTTCCAACATTCTTCAAAATATCTTCTTTTATGCTCAAAATTCATGACAGCATTTTCCTTTTTGGATGAACTATCCCTGAATTTGTGTATATTTTGCATAAAATCATTCTTGCATAAATTGTTGCACTGAATTGAAGATAAGAGTAGTTTTATGAATAATATACACCCATTTATTCTGCTCGGTATGCTGTATACTTCTGTCTCAGTAAATGAAACACTGAAAATAAATCATTCTGGTAAGACACTGAATCAGGGATTCTGCCAGTTTTATGGAGGTAAATTACAAAATATGAAGTCTTGTTTTCTGAGAAATGTATCAAAATGAAGTGAATTTAGGATTAAAAGGTCAAATATCTGCCAATAGACTTAAATCAACTTAATTCAAACGGAAAACAGTTTTAATACCCCATGGACAGATATCTGTTCTCATCAGTTTCTCAAGTAAATGCTTGATTTAAGGCGTTTAGATATTTGTACTGGAAAACATAACAAAAATACTGATAAAAGATATTCATGTGCAACATTTAATACAGTGATTTGAATTGAAGACTTTCTGCTCCGATTTAAGAACTTTTAAGGCCTTAATTTGTGGAAGGGCAAAATAAGGCGTTTTAAGACCTGCAGAAACCCTGTTAGGTTTCACCAAGTAAAAAAAAACAACACTGCTGGATTTGTGCCATCTTTCTTCTGTCATTCGTGCTTGAACTGCTGTGATTGACCTACCAGGTTTTGTTCACACAGGCCTCTGAACTGCTGGAACTTCTGGGACATGAGGAGCTGAGCGCAGCCCACCGCGCTACGGACCTTCCCCAAAACTACAGACAGAGAGAGAGAGAGAGAGAGAAGGAGAGAGAGAGAGAGAGAGAGAGAGAGAGAGGGA
>NW_015505696.1:422379-434879 GCF_001515645.1 Sinocyclocheilus grahami
GAGGGAGAGGGAGAGGGAGAGGGAGAGGGAGAGGGAGAGGGAGGGAGAGAGACACACAGAGAGAGAGATCTATAAGCACTGGCAGAAAGAGCTGAGGAAAACTACTGAACTAAACCAGGCGTATATAACAGACAAACAGAGACTGTGAAGAACACATGTAATTAACCAGAGGGAGAGGGAGAGGGAGAGGGAGAGACACACAGAGAGAGAGATCTATAAGCACTGGCAGAAAGAGCTGAGGAAAACTACTGAACTAAACCAGGCGTATATAACAGACAAACAGAGACTGTGAAGAACACATGTAATTAACAATTAATTACTCCGTGAAACAATGTAAGTAATTCTCTTAAGTTTCGCTGTGTGCCACTTTAAAAGGTCTAACTAATGAAATCACAAAAACACTTAAAATCACCCACAGCAGTGATGTTTCAGTCATATTTATATACGATTATAGTCTTTGTGGTTACACTTTACTTGAAGGGATGTGCATAAGACTGACATGACACTTTCATAATCATGACATGTGTAATATGAAGGAGGGTTTATGCATGTTTATGACAACTGTCATTAAGTGTCATTCGCTCAGTTATGTAATTTTTAATGCAAAGATGACATTGTTTGAGATGTCTTTGTTATGGGTTAGGGTTAGGGTTAGGTCAAACAATGTCATCTTTGCATTAAAAATTACATAACTGAGCAAATCACACTTAATGACAGCTGTCATAAACATGCATAAACCCTCCTTCATATTCATGACGTGTGTCATGTCAGTCTTATGCACACCCCTTCAAGTAAAGTGTTACCGCATTTGTTAATATTTTGAATTAGCTCTTATTTCTATATTTTCTGTTTTTAGTCATTTTAATTTGAAATACTTCTATTTAAATTAATTTTTATTTCAATTTGAGAAATTATAGTACTTCAACTTAAACTTATATTTAAGTAACACTTCCCAGTTTTAGTTTTTTGTTACTTTAAAAAATATATATTTTAATCTAATTTTTTGTATATTAATACATACAATTTAAATTTAAATTTTAGTTTGTTTTATTAATTTTTATGTGCTTTTGTCATTTTTTTAAAGATTTTTAAAAAACATTTGTATTTAGCTTTTTTAAAGTTAGTAATTATAGTACTTCAACTTAAATTTATTTGATTTCAGTTAGTTGCCATTATGTCTAATTTCCATTCAACTTTTTAAAGATCTTCATCTAATATTTAGTATATTACTATATTAGTAAATGTACTATAACACTTAGTTTTCATTTTAAATTTAGTAATAATAGTTTCATCTAATATTTATATTTTATTTTATTTTATTTGAGCTTTATTTCAGAACCATTAAAACCATAAAAACATTTTTAATAGACTTAGATTTATTAACACCGTTTGAAAGCCGCGTCTCTCAGCAGATCCCTAATATATCTGCTCATAGACGGATCCGCTGATAGACGCTCCCGTGTGCATCTGTGTAAGCGCTCGGTGAAGAGCGTGAAGCGACGATCATTGTAGCCAATCACAGACAAATCTGTTGAGCACGTGAACACAATGGCCAATCAGCGGTGTTTAAGAATTCGCTCAAAATGCTGGCGGGATTTTTTTTGTGGAAATTTTGGAGGGCCCCCCACAGACAGAACAGTCCGAGGTCCACTCATGCGGTCTTACCCTCCTCTGAGAGCTGGTGCTCACTGGTCTCTTTCTCCATCTGACTGCACCAGCCCTCCATCCGGCCCGTCTCGGCCTGCAGGAGCTTCAGGAACCAGTGACCGTCCCGCCGGCATGCTGTGGCCCCCATCAGCGGCTGGGTGGGGCCCCCATTCCCCGTCCCGTTCCCGCTCTCTAGCCAGGGGTCGGGCGGCGGCAGCGAGGACGGGTCGAGGGCCGGATCCAGACTCTCGGAGAAGGACGAGGAGCTGCTCTGCGTGGTCGAGCGATGGGTCAGGATCTGTCGGGAGGGGCCGCTGGTCGTCACAGAGACATCGTTGTCATGGTTACCGTTGTCGAGGGAGAGCTGCGGAGGAGAGTCCACCGATTGGCTGGCGCTGTTGACCATGACTTTCTTCTCGGTGTGTTTGGAGTTGGATGGGAACGTCAGCGATGTGAGCGAGAGATCTTGCGTGTCTGAGTCCGTCTCTTGTCGAGAGGCCATACTACTGGAGCGGCTGAAACTAACACACACACACACACACACACACAGGTTTGTTTTTGTGAAAAGTGGGGACATCCCATAGGCGTAATGGTTTTTATACTGTACAGACCATATATTCTATTGCCCTACACCAACCCTACCCCTCACAGTTCAAATGAGGTCACTTAAAAATCATATCAATTACGCGTCCAACTCCAGACATACTAAACTACACACAGTCTCCCATTAGATTCAGTTTAACTAGGAACTGCAGAAACTAGGCCATATTTGAGCGGACGCATGGAAACGTGTGTCCCGTCGAGCGACTACAGTTTGGCTCGGGCTTCTGGCGTCTTCACAGGCCAGTGATGCTGGCATGAACTGACATCAGATACACGGAGACAAAATTAAAGACAAGCGGGATAGAGCGTTATTTTAAAAGAAGTTGAGTAGATCTCAATTAGTTGTTTTCAGTCTACACTAAGAATGCCACTTCAAAATTAATTAATATAAAAAACTTTTAAACTTGACAAAGAAATATTCAAAATTATTCAATTAACGTTTTCGATAATTAAGTGAAACGTAACAATAATAAAATCATTTGAAATGTAATTATAAAAATGTAATTTTAATATTGTTCAAAATCGTTTAAAAGTTTGGATTGAATCGGTCAGATTTTTAAAAAATGTTTTTGAAAAAAGCATCTTCGGTTCAGCAAGGCTGCATTTATTTAATTAAAATACAGTAAAATTAGTAATACTGAGAAATATTATTTCGATTTAAAATAACTTTTTTTTTTTGAATATATTTTAAAATGTAATTTATTTCTGTGATGGCAGAGCTGCTATTATCAATGTTAAAAAACGTTTAATATGTTTGTGGAAACAGATGCATTTTTTTCAAAAGTTCAAAAGAGTGGCATTTATTTGAATTAGAAAACTTTTGTATAATTATATCATAATTGAATTATAATAATTGAATGATAAATGTCTTTACTGTCACGTTTGGTCAATTTAATGCTTCCTTGGCGAAAAAAACTTATTCTTTTCTTTAAAAAAAAACTTAGTGATATGTATATATATATCTATATAGTAATTGCATTGTTATTACAATAATGTTATTGCAATCACTGCATTGTTTGCATGGATTCCCTACAGTCTTATACAGTTTTTCTGTTCAGATTTTCAGAAACAGAGCTGGTTGGTCCAAGGCTGCTGAAAAAGTGTCTGTTTCCTCTCGAGTAGTGTTAATTTCCTTAACGAAATCTATGACGAAAAATGCTTGTCAACAAAGTTTTTTCCCCTGACAAAAACGAGACGATGACGAGACGATAACAAGGTCATTAAACGATAACTGAGACTAAATGAACATGCAATATCGTTGACGAAAAAAGCAAAGACTAAAATGTAGTTAAAAGAACAAAAACTTTACCAAAACCTTTTTATTTATGTTGAAAATAAAGTGGAGCCAAAACATTTCAGACTGCTGTACAAGACTCTGTTATGCGAGCGTTCATGTTTGCGGTTGCCAGATATCAAGACCTCAAATCCCCCAACCAGAGTTGTATATCTGAAGCCTTTGTTTATTTAGCCTCTAATTGCTCCGTTTTATTTTGTGAAACCTTACTACGTATATGGAATAACCGTTTTATAAAAGCAATAAACCCTGTGAAGCCATGGTTTACAGTGAATTTATAACAGCTAAGGGGGTTTTAGGCACTCTGCTTCCCTTAGCTTCTTGGGGCTTATTGCTTTAATGCATACGAGTCAGTATTCTATTGATTTGTGCTTATTGGTGAAAGAGCAACTTCTGATGAAATGTTTCCACCGACTAAAACTAAAACAGGACAAGTTGACCAAATATGATAAATACTAAAAGTTACATTTGACACAGGACTAAACCCCCGTTCACACCAAGAACGATAACTATAACGATAACGATAGTAGCGTCCACACCAGCGAACGATATCGTCTGTTTATTCTAAGCGCACGTGCGTCTGCCGCTTTAATTTCTCGAGCTCGATATAGCAGGATGGATTCTGATTGGCTGTCAATGTTTGTATCGTTCATCAGCTGGAAAAAAATCGTTCTGAAAGTGATTCCAACGATATCGCTTCTCTTTGTCTTTATCGTTATAGTTGTGGTGTGGACTCTGCTATTCTTTAATATTGAGAACGATTTTTAGAACTATATCTTTATCGTTATCTTTATAGTTCTCGTGCTTGGTGTGAACGGGCCTTAAGACTAAATTAAAAATAGCTGACAAAATTAACACTGCTCTCGAGTTCTGTTTCGGAGACTTTACAGGGTTTATCGTACAGCGAGCAAGAAACAGTAAGCGAAACAAACTCACGTCCAGCCGTCCTCCACTTGAACTCCGATCGACTGGAATCTGGCCAATGGTGGCGTCTCTTCTTTAGCCTGGATTTCCTGAATACAGTCGACCTGCAAACGGCAATGAAACATCATGTATTAACATTCAATGATTCAAATCCTTTCGTACTAAAGTGTGTGACAGACTAAACTCACTTGAATCCCAATGGAGGAGAGTTTCCGTCGCGGGACGAGGTCTAAAGGGCGTTCGTCTGCAGCCTTCACCTGCTCATGATGGGACTCTCGGAGCGGCTTGGGAGAGATGACCACAGCCGCTGGGATCTGGGGTTCACGGGGCGGCGCTACAGGAAGCTGGGGTCGTGACCCTTTGGCCAGGCTGTCGAGGCTGTCGGAGGAGTTGCTGCGTCCTGATTGGCTGTTGACCTCGCTCTTGCGGTCGTGGTGGTCTGGGAAGCAGTCCTGCGCAGACTCGGTGCTGCTCTGCACGGTGACGGAGATGAAGGGTTTGGAGGTGGTTCGAGGGGGAACAGGAGGAGGAGCCACCCTCTTACAGGAGGTCATACATGTGGAGACTGCAAAAAACATAAAACTTTAGAGTGATGATGAGACTGATGGAAAGACATCTGACACTCAAACTCAGCATGCAAGATATGAAATCACTTTGGGGGTTGACGTGTTGTATTTCTGCATGTATGCAAGTACGCACACACACACACGCGCACACACACACGCGCACACACTTTTGAACTGATGCTGATAGCAGGAGACAGTATTTTCCCCATAATTTATATGCACAGCACTGTTTAACATAATAACTATAATTACAATTAGACTACAGTAATGAATCCATAACATACATGAATATATTCCTCTTATATAATATTATCTTGAAAACAACAATAGCATATATAAAATATATAATAATTATTGGTAACACTTTATTTTAAGGTGTCCTTGTTACAAGTTACATGTACTTACTATTATAATAACAATTAATTATGCATAATTACATGCAAGTAACCCTAAGCCAAACCCTAACCATATAGTAAGTAAATATAGTTAATTAATATTACTCAGTACTTATATGTATAATTACACTGTAACAAGGACACCTTAAAATAAAGTGTAACCTAATTATTTATTATTTTTTAAATAATATTTTAAATGCTTAATAATTAAATAATAATAACTAAATATGAATACATAATATGAATGATGAATATCTTAAAACAACTATAATGATAATATGCAGTATATAACCAATTATTGCTAATTATTTTTTAAATAATGATGATGTCGTGCTATCTAAATGGTAACAAATTCATTTTGATGCTATGCATTTATTGCTTCAAAATGAGAAAGTTGCTGCCGTAAAAGATTCAATCATTATTCACTAGTACTATTAATAGTAACAAAGATTACAAATATATATAAATTCTAATTTGTACTCCGGGTGCATATATTTATAAAATTGAATATTAAAGCTGACTCAAACACACAAACCTGCAAAGGCCAAGATCGATGAGCAAAATCAAAGGTTGCGTGCTTTTTTCCCGCTAACAACAACAACAACAATAATAGTATACTTTTAACAACAGCACTAACTCGCAGCTGGACTGCAAAACCACACTAAAACGTCTGAATGTACACTAGATGAGCTAAAATAAGCCATGTCTATGAGTCCACATTCTATTCATTTGTGCTTATTGGTGAAAGTGCACTACCTGAAATGTAAAAATTAATTTCTCAAATGACAACAATCTTTTTGACTAAAATTGAGCAAAAAATAAAATAAAATTACCAGTTTAATTTTATACAGCATGACGAAAATGTGACAAAGCGTTTTCATTGACTAAAACGCTCAGACATTTACCCCCGGTTTCACAGACAAGGCTTAAGCTGAACCGTCTCAAATGAAAATATCTTGCTCGGACATATCTTAAAATATGTCAGTGTCATTGTTCTGTGTCAAGATGCACACCTGTAATGTTTTCTTCCAAGGCATTTTTGTAAAAGTTGTAAAATCTCTTAATTTTAACGAAGGTCTAGTCCTGGCTTAAGCTAAGCCCTGTTTGTGAAACCGGGCCTTAGTCGGCTAAAACTTGACTAAACAAAAACAGGACAAGGTTGAATAAATATGATATTAACTAAAAAGTACATTTGACACCAGGACTAAAACCTAAAACTAAGACTAATTTAAAAGAACAAGACTAAATTAAAAATAGCTGACAAAATGAACACTAACTGTAATTTCAAATACTATTTAGGACGGATACTATGTGAATGGGACATATAAGTATATATGTCCAGCACCATTTGATGACATGGAAAACCAGAGGATAAAATATCATTTGGAAAGCAAAAAACAAATGACAGACGTGTTCTCTTAACCTACATGTTATCAAGCTATTCATGAACGGTCAGGCGGAAAGCTCTTCTGCAAACATTGGTTGGTAGATATTTGTTTGTGATTAAGGCGGGAGTGTTACGACTAGTTAAAGGCCACCAACAAATATATGTTCGCCTGCCTTAATATCTAAAAGCATGATCCCTAAAACACAACTCCATCACCCTGACGTTATAAAGCAACGTCAAATCCTACACTTTTGTTGTGAAGGCTAAATTTGCTTTTCAGCCCGTTTAAGCAAACTAAACCTCTTTTCACAACATGAATAGTAAAATTACACGCATGAGCGAAGCATCTGTGACATCAGCTGAGTCGACACTGGTGTGGTGTGTGTGTGTGTGTGTGTGTGTGTGGGGTGTGGTGTGTGTGTGTGTGTGTGTGTGTGTGTGTGAGCGATCCAGTGACTAATGATGACTTTATCATTCAGGTGTGGCCATATGATCGCAATAATCCTCCACTCACTTCAGTGTTCACACCTTGTCTGAAAGAGCAGTTCAGAAAGGTTTAAATCGCTGGAATTCAACAGTAAGCGGGCCATTATGAAATCAGCATTAGATGCAGCTGGTGTATTTTTGGAGCAGCTGCTGTAATGTCTGTGTCAGCATCCTAGATCGCCTGTTGAAAGACTCTCTACGCTTCTGCATAAATCATTCATTAGGCTAGAAATCCCGGGTTTCTGAAGAGCAATGCATTGTGAATGAAACGAGACATTTACTGAGCCATGAGGGAGTGTTAATAACTCACTGAAGAACTTGTTAATGACCATTTCTTTGTGCGAAACGCAAATCAAAAAAAGTAGTGCTTATTCTAGAAGCAAAGCACTACTTTGCTTAAGTAGCTTAAGTAGAAATCACTATAAACTTTGGATGGAAAGCTCTCTGTGATGATAGTTTTCAGTCAGGATGTGCAGATTGATCCCATTAGCCATTACTAACTCCTCTTATGCTGCGTCATGCCAAAGTTTCTGACTAGAAATAAATGTCAAACATTTAAAATAAAATAAATTTTTAAAAAGTTACAAAAAATTAAGAAAAAAACTTGACTTCTCCCACTTAACCATTAACAACACGTAAAAGCAACTACATTTCCCTCCATTTGGCACCAAATGTCTCCAAGATCTATTTAGGCTTACGATGCTTTTGGGAAAACGCAAATTTCAACTGTAAAATCACAATAAATAAACAATAGTTTTGCATTAAGTAAAAAAATACTACATTACGTTTATGAGAATATAATAACAATGAACATTGAGAATAATGACAATTGCAAAAAAAAGTTTAAAAGTAAAACATCCGAGTGTATTACTGAAGATACATTATAATTATCATGATAATATATGCAAATAAAAAATGCTAATAAAAAATGAATGAATGAATGTCTAATGGGAATATGTGTAGAGCTTTCTATCTAACTGGGGGAATCTCACGAATCTATTTCATATTTTGTTTTTTGTTTTTCCTCCCTTGGTTTTTGAGGTGAAACATGACCATTTATTTTTGGTAGCAACCTCTACATTACTATATTAGCCAATGCATGTATTCAGTATTTTGCGAGAGCATAAAGATGTGTATTAATGAGCGATTAAGTGCTCCGCTGTCATCAATGAAGCCACACATGACTCATTTTAGTGTTATGATGAACACTGCCATAGAAACGAGTCTGAGGATGTGAACAGCTCATATTAGTCATCTTGTAATTACATAAATCCTGTCAAAGTGAAAGCAGAGTGTGAATCTGATAGCGCCAGTATCAGTATGTGATTCAGAAGGTGCTGCTTTCTGTTGCATAGCGCCAGAAGACAAAACACCACTGTGACATCATCACCCAAACATCCCGCTCACGTCTGTGACATACATGCTGCAGAATTCCCGTGCATCACATTCCAGGTCTAGACAGGGCCTATTGTTGGAGAGGTCATGTTTGGGACAGTCATGTGACCTCAAAAGCAGGACGTTTGGTTATGATGTCAAGGTTTTCACCATATTGTTTTACTAGAGTGTTTCATGAGTTCTCATTTGATTTAGCATGCACTTTCAATACGCAGAAATGTGTGACTTTTAAGACAAACCAGATCTTATGAAAATATGAGCAAAAAAAAGATGGTTCTTTAAAGGTTCTGTACATGTAGTAACGGTTCTATTTAGAAGCATAGCATCCTGAAGAGCCCTTTTATGCTGAAAAATGCTTCTTTGCGTTAGAGTTAGTTTTTTTTAAATTCCTGCATTTTTGTTTTTCAAATCTATAACTGTCAAAGCACCTCATTACTGATTTTCTGGTGCTCATTTATTAACGTATTCTGCTAATAACTGTAGATAACATTTTTATTACGAGTTCACATGTCATTACAAAATAAAAGTACCTAAATGACAAAATGCTGCTGTTGTTTTTATGTAAAACCCTGATAGACGCTACAAGATACTGTAACACCAGGCATATAGAGGGGTAAAAACTATATTAATAATATATGCAAATAATATGAATATTATGATATAATTATACTAATATAAATGAAAATATACCATCATTAAAAAGGTTATTTATAACACCATTAAGGTCCCATATAGCATTTTCAAAGCATGGTTCTTTAGCACCAAAAAGGGTTCTGCTATTGTTACAAGCTGAAGAACCCTTTTACTGTACGGCACTTTTATGGATCTTGACCTTTCCAATATGGCAGATGTATTGTGGGAATGAGCACCCGCTGCTAATGTAGCATCTTTTGGCATTACTACCTTCTAAAGCCACAGAGCTTTGGTTTGTTCAATGCATACTGATTGCCATATCATAATGTTCACTTCTTAATTATTTTCTTTTAAATATACTGTACAATGAAACTGTAATGCATAATGACATCTGTTCCACAAAACAATCGCTCCAATTGAGCTCATTATGTTCTGCTGGACATAATATTCTAGACGCTTTAGGAAAAATCCCGACTAATAATACAGAAAACAAAAATAAGCAGCTTAACGTAGAATTAGTGCAACTGATGTAAAAATGCACAAATGACAATCAAGGTCATTGTTTTAGTTGCTTACTCAAGTGGAATGAACCGTCGCTGGAATATGAGCCCTAAATCAGAGCGACGCTGTGACCAACGCTGCTGGAATCTGTAAGGATTGGGCCATTATGTGGATTTGGCCTCTAGTGTGGGAAATGTGCAAACTATGGGAACTTTCCCATGACTAACAAAAACCATTAGAACATTTAGCACGGTTAAGATGTTATTTGGCACAATGCATGATTTAAAAAAAAAAGATTTGACAATGAATGTGAAAATGTTGCATGACACAATAACGGCCGAACAGAACATATTTGATGTGCAATACAGTAAAGTGCAGCGGCATTTAAAAATATATACAACAAGAAAGATTTAACTTCCTCACCTCACATAAACATCTACATTGATCTAGTCTTCAAGTCTTGAGCAGATAACGCTTTCCAAGTTAATATGTGGAACGGCCAAAACTTTGTGGCGAGGAAGAATCATAATTTGGTACTTTTTGATTAGATTTCATTAAATATGTTGAGCTGCAACATGTTACACCGATGGAAGACTTAGCTTAAATGTATTTATTCCCCTAATGCAGGCAAGAATTTGGACTAATCGAATGGTTAACAACAGGAACGGCACTTCATCAAGCTTTCTGTGGTCTAAAACTCTTGTGTAGGATCTTTCATTCATAACTGAATCGTGAATGAGCAAACCTCTAGGACGGGTGTGTTAGTTAGTTCACTAATTCTGGGTGTGATAACGGTTGTATAACTAATAAAAGCCCTAATTACAGGCCTTTCTTCTGCTCACACTTATTGCGCTGACGGTTCATGCATGTGTGTGAAGCAGCTTTATAACCTAGTCGACCATGAAATGCTACTAGAATATGATTATTAAAAGAGCACAAGATCCAAACCTGTATGAATTTATTTTGTGTTCAACAGGAGAAGACATTATGAAGAATGAATGAGGATAACCAATATGACTTCCATAGTCATTTTGTTTATTTTTTCCCATGCTATGGAAGTCTGTGCAACTGCTTGGCTACCAACATTCTTCAAAATGTCTTCTTTTGTGTTTAGCAGAGCAAAGAAACTCATACAGGTTTGAGTAAACGGCAGAATTTTCATTTTTGAGTAGAGCAAGCCATTTAAAGAATTACTTCAACAAAAAACAAAAAGTTTTGAGGTTCTTTTATGGTGTTTTTTGTCTGTTTTGTACAAAAGCTGGGTAAAGATTCTTTCCCATTTCGTAAGGCACAGAAAATAGCAGAATATGCATTTAGAAGGTCGTGAGGATGAGAAAACAATGACAGAATCTTCATTTTGCGGTGAACTACTCCTTAAAATGAGCTTATTTTCCTCCCAGGGTCTTTCAAGACACTTTCCAAGAAAGCAGCATCGGTCGCTGCGTCAGCGACTTCTAAACGCTGCTGATGTTTAAATGCTGTAAAACCCCAAAGAGAAGAACTATAGCAACAGCAGCCGGGTAAACAAAGCCTCTAGATTGCCATGAGAGGAGATCTTTGTACCATCCTTCTCGTATTTTCCACCGTTTTGAAATCGTAAACAATCAGATCAAGCAGCTTTTGTGTGCTCAAAGTCAACAATAAAGTCGGTTTTGATTTCAAGTTGACTTTAACACAAAGATTAACAGCTACAGAAACCATAAGGCAAATGTGACATTAATGCTGCATAAGGCTCTCCAGCACAAGAGCTTAGAGAGAAACCGTTAAATAATTGAGCAGATCCATGAAAAACGGACCTGTAAGTGCAGGGAAAAAGTCTTGGAAGCTGAATGTAAAAAGGCCCATGGGAATCTCATCCTTTTCTATTGATTTTCACGAATGGAAGAGTTTGTATTTCAAAACATGGACCTGAATCCGTGCCATAACATGTCAAGCTCCGTGCCATGAAAGATGCAGGTCGGTCACTGTGAAAAAACCAGGTGCATTGTTTCATCGTTTCAGTACAAACATCCTGGGAGTTGTCCAAACCACTGCACTGACTAAACTCACTCTGAATGTCTTTTGTCGCTTAACACAGCGTTTCCGGAAGCACATTACAAACCATTATACAGCAGCCAGACATCAAGAGAGCGCTTACAAGAATGAGGCTATTAACTCTTCACAGAAAACATCTGAAAGAAATATATAAGCGTGCATACAATAACATAAGCCCCTGTATCTATGATACACAAACTAGAATTTTCTCTAAGGCCTGTTCTCAGAGCAGTGCACAGCAATGAAATGCAAAGTGGCACCTTTAACCAGAGCGATGTGTGTAATGTAAACCTCCTCATGCTGTAATCATGAACACAGTGAATGCTCCTGTCTGACAGGGCGGTCAAGTTCAACTGCTCTACAGAAGTCTCAACTCACATTAAAGATGATACTTCCCCATGAAATCTGACATGACAACTGTTTTGGGATATTTGAGCTGCATTTATAGTGTGTGTGTGTGTGTGTGTGTGTGTGTGTGTGTGTGAGAGAGAGAGAGAGAGAGAGAGAGAGTGTGTGTGTGTGCGAGAGAGAGAGAGTGTGTGTGTGTGCGAGAGAGAGAGAGTGTGTGTGTGTGCGAGAGAGAGAGAGTGTGTGTGTGTGCGAGAGAGAGAGAGTGTGTGTGTGTGCGAGAGAGA
>NW_015505696.1:440440-455069 GCF_001515645.1 Sinocyclocheilus grahami
CTCTCTCTCTCTCTCTCTCTCTCTCTCTCTCTCTCTCTCTCTCTCGCTCTGCTTCAGATGTTCGCAAAGAAAAATACTATTGTTTTGTCAAATTAAAAATAAAATAAAATAAAACAGATTAAAAGAAAAAAAATTTAATATATAATTGTGCAAAAGTAAATTAAATAGAAACAGCAAATTTCACAAAATCAAGCAACACACAATAATTATAAATTATATATGTCCAAGGGGTGACACTCTAAAAAATAAAATAAAATAAAATAAAAATGTAAAACAGAGAAAATAAATCAACAAAACCAAATACTTTTGCACAAAGCACAAATTTTTGTATGCAACATTTTTCTATATCAACAACTCTATTCATTAATTTACATTTATTAATTTAAATCAAACCTCGAGGGGGATTCGGTCACCACACTGCAGAAGTCCATGACACGGAGAGACCAGGGCTAGTTGTCACATGGTTTTATTTTTCATATTTGTTTTTTAATGATTTACTTGCCTAAAAATACCTATAAAATGGCAGGTTTCATTATGACAACTTATACTATAGTGGGACACCCATGAGCTGCTGTCGGGGCAAGTTGTCACAAAAGGTGTGTGTTCAGTGTTTCCTCCATCCTGTGCAACAGCAGTGAAAATGTTTAAACGTTTTTTTGTGCACTACAGTTTGTGTATATGAGTTTTTTTATTGTGTGTATATATTTGTGTATATATGATCTAAAAAAAAAAACTCAGTATTAATTTAGAAATATATTAGAAATATTCACTTGAGTGAAAATGATTTAGTTCGCTACATCTATAAATACTGGGCATGTTTATAATAAAAATAAAAATGCATATATATCAATGCATATATCAAATTTCAGCTTATTTTGTGTTATTAGATCAACAGCATGACTTAACTTTTTCTGACAGGACTCCAGTCAGCATTACCATCAATTCTTGAAATTCTTTTCTTTTTTAAATGTTCACCGGAGATGTCTTATTCTCTTTATTCTCTGAACACTGGTCATGTGACGTCTGTACTCACCGGTGCTGTTTCTGTAGGTGCGTACGGTCGTTGTGGTCGTGGGCGGCGGTGAATCAGAATCCATTGACGCCGTGTCGTCGTCTTGAGAACAGCCGGCCTGAATGGCACGAAGGTAACTATGGCTTCGGGAGCGGAAGCATGTGGGCATGGGCATGTCAGGAGGATCGTTGCATCGTGAGTGAGGATGCATGTCTTCCAGCTCATCTCCATAATGCTGGCTCAACTCCATGTCTCGCACCTGCTGGGACAGTGGCAGGTGATGTGGGCTGGCATGACAGAAAAAGAACTGTGACGGGTGCATGGCTACGTTCACAATGACATTACTGAATACTGCGCAGTATGCATTATATACACACTGGCTGCCAAAAGTTTGGAAGAATTAAGATTTTAAAATGTTTTTGAAAGAAGACTTTTATGCTCAACAAGGTTGCATTTATTTGATCAAAAATACAATCAAATCAGAATTATTGTGAAATATTATTACAATTTAAAACAGCTGTTTTCTATGTGAATATGTGTTAAACTGTAATGTATTTCTGTGATGCGCAGCTGTATTTTCAGCATCATTACTCCAGTCTTCAGTGTCACATGATCCTTCAGAAATCATTCTACAGTTGCTCTGATTTTACAGCACAGTTTGGAAAATGTAGTAGGGCATTCATGCACTGCATTCATACTATCAAAATGCAAATAAATATGTAATAATGAAAAAAAAACTGCATAAATGCAATTATACAGAAAATGTGCAAACTGTGCGCTGCATGCATACTGCACAAAGAGTAGTGTGGTAGTACACTATTCTGAACACAGCTATTAAAGTCTGCTAAGAAGTTAGTAAAAATGCACAGTCAAAATTGAAAGGTGACATCAAGAAGTAGGAAGATTAAACATTCTAGTATTGTAGCTATTACTTCAGCCTGATTCACAGCGGTTAGCTTATAATACTGTTTTCTAATTTGAGTGGTACGAGTAGGTTTTCGCAGGAAAATTCGAGCATGGCACTGCGTCATTACGTCACGTCTGTAAACATAAAGAAGTTGTCCCGGCTACTAGGCTGTCGCATGTGAGGATCCTGCAGGTGGCCGATCGTTTATAGCCTTTTCTCACAGCAGCCGGAATAATTAAATGTATCATTTTGATGGCGGATTGTAATCCAGAAAGGATTATGTGTTTATGAAACACATGTGAATGAAATTAAATTATATTCCAGTTATAAATGTGCTTCTGATTACAGATAGCCTGGGATTGCAAAGATTTATATTTTAAAGAAAACCAGTTCAAAGGGAGCATAATTTGCTTTTTGGGTTAAAAGAATTTCTGAATATGAAATTCGAAGAGTATGACAATTAGATTAGTCTGTGCAGAAATTGAAATCTACACGCTTATACACACACTATACTCATAGTCACGCAATGCTGATGTTGTTAACATTAATCATTTGAGAATAAAGTATAACAATAATAATAATTTGAACGGTTTGATGTGATATGAGCTAACCGATCTTTAGATTTAATCACCACTGGTAGCGAGATTTATGGTAATGCTTTTTTCCTCAGTTGGTCAGAACAAACGTGGCAGACTTGTTACTTGTTCAGATGGCAATATATGGTGAAAATGCTTATTTGAGTCATATATTCCAAGACGTATAGAATCTGACTGACTGCCACACATACTCTTCAGAACATTAGATTCATCCGTGCTGGAGCCGTGCCGGAGCACAACCCACGCAAGGAAGATAATTCCACACACAGCTGCAATTACAGGTTTTCAAACAGAGATGGCGACAAAGAGGCAAAACTTACGGACTGCAGCTATAATTACTAATTACTCTTTGAGCTGATGCATTTCTCTAAGCTTTGTGAGCTGTGATGGACCATTTGTATAATCTCAAATGTCACAAGTGACACACTGATAAATCAGTCAATTTCTTAAGTTATTTAACAGAAAGACTGTCATTATATTCAGTGCAAATTACGCATCTTCATCCTCATCTGCTAGCCGTGTCCTATAATGAACTCAAAGGTCATGAGGGGTCTGACCTGACTGATGCAGCTGCCGCGTCCCAGCGTGCTGCAGCCCTGACTGAAGTCGTCATCATCCCAGTTTGGGAACGGAGAACTGCCTCCAATGCAGTCCAGGTTATCCAGACTGCGATTCCCAGAGTACTCTCGCAGAGAAGGAAGACAGCTGAGGACAGGAAGGGGACCGGGGTCACAGAGAGAAGAGAAGAGGCAGGAGATGAGAGAAAGGACAAAAGCAGCTCAAGTGCTTTATTGTCTATTACAGGGGTTTTCAAACTGGGGCCGGGGACCCCCAGGGGCCACAAGGGAGTGCTGGGGGGCCAGTGGAAATATTTTGAGAAAAAGTGTAAAAAAAAAAATAGAAATAGAATAAAAGACAAACAAAATAAATTAAATATAATTGCAAGATAAAAAAAAATAAAAATAAGGTGAAAATAAATAAACAAAATTGGATTTAACAAATTAATAAAATATATATTAATTTAAAAATAGAAAGAATTGTAAACTATTTAAATAAAAATAAAACATTAAATAAATAAAATAAACCAATAAAAGTAAAACAGTGTAAAAATAAATAATAAAAAAAGATTAAAATATTTGTAAATATATTTTAAAATATGTAAAAATAAGATGGAAATTAACACAAATTAAATCAGATTTAAATAAACAAATGCAAATCAGATTAAACAAAAATAAAAATGTGATTTAATGAAATAAACATAAATTAGATTAAAATAAATAAATGAAAGTAATAAATAAATAAATAATACATCTAACAGTACAGTACTATATTGAGTAGAAAAACTTATCATGATATAAATTTTTCACAGTATAAACTGGGTCTTTATAAAAGACACTATGTGCCTTTTTGCTATTAGGATGGGGGTCCCTCGTACGAGGATGATTACATCTGAGGGTCCGTGGCATCTAAAAGATTGAAAACCCCTGGTCTACTATACAAAAAGCACATGGAAATGGAGAAGCTGTAACACAACTACTGAAGAAGCATTTACATATTAGGAAATGTACCATCTTTCCAGGCTTTTTTTTTTTTTTAAATGAACCCATCCATCTTTTCATCATCCATCCATCTATCATAGCTGATTTGTGTCATTAGCCAGGTGAACACAGGAGATTGCTGCTCTAAAATAAAAACCAGTTTCCTCAAATAGTTTGACGATCCAATCAGACTGAAGCAGCACAGCTAATGACCAATCAGCAAAGTACTCCATTCTAGCTTACATTCAGCGTCCAATCAGAGCTCTTATAGCAGTCAGAGTGAGCATTAGAAGCGCTGAGGAGGCTTTCTCTCTCTCCAAATCACAATCCACTTGTCTGCAATGGTGCAATGCAAACAAAACCCAAACATCAGATCTGTCCACAAATGTGCTGTATGGAGAAAACCCCCTCAGACTAAACATCTCAGAGTAGGAGAACTGTTTCAAGAATTAATAGTGACCAATAGTAAACCAATTTTCAATCAGCACTCCTAATTTGAGAGGAGTTCAGGAAAGCAGCACTGGTGCGACGAGTCCTTTGTGCGGTCAGTGAGGAGCTGCGGCCGGTCAGTCGGACAGATTTCTCCTCACTGCACTGACCTGACAGAGCGTCCGATCTGCTGCAGGGTGCTGATGCTGTGGAGGGGGGACCAGAGAGCCTCCAGATCCCCCTGCAGCATCGAGTAGTCCAGCAGACGGCTGGAGAGAAGGCAGGGTTACAGGGTGAGACGGGGAGGAGCTTACAGTGCAGAAAGAGGGCGGTGCTTAAAACAGAAGAGGCGGGGCTTCAAACCAACAAGTTTGAACATTAAAGGGAAACTTATAGAAGTTGAAAAACACACAGAGAGACAAACACTATGTTCAGAACAGCATACTAACATACTGCTTTTACTATTCCAGGTCTACATAGTACTGTGCACAATATGCAACAATTCTGTATGCATGTAATACCTGAATAACGTACTATATTTGCTCACTATGCAATGCAATTAATAAAGCAGCAGTCATTTTTTTAATCTATTTTTTTAATCATTATTTGATTGAACTGGCAAAGATATTTTTACACAAAATTAAATTACTATGTCAACTGGATGCTACTCACATGCATCGTGATGAGGTCATGTGACAACAATTTAGCATTAATAATGTTTAAAAATGTTTTATTTAATTAGCTATTTTTAAAAATAATAATAATCAGAATACAGTGTAAACGGCAAAGTATTTGGTAAGCAATAAGCTAGTATGCCATTGCAAACATAGTCTAAACAATCAGGGTTAGGAGAGGAAGGTAAGAGCTATTAGGGACAATCTCACCAAAACATGAACACAAAACTGAAAGTATAATATAAAAAAATATTGCAAAAAAATCCTATTATTCTACAATTAATAATTCTATTATTTCTTTATGATTTTTAACAAAAACTTAAAATAAAGCTAAAATAGAAATGTGAATATGAAATGAAAAACTTGAACTTAAAAACTTAAAAACTACACAATATGTAAAATGAAAACTGAGAATATAAAAATGAAAGCTCATTCAAAATATAAATAAATACTGCAGTAGTAGTATATATTTAGTAAAATATTTAGTTTTACTAAAACAACGCTGCACTCTAATAAAGTAACGAGATTCATCCTGTCCAGACACAATATTTGTTTTATTTAAATCAGCATAAATGAAACGCAGCACAACAAATATAGCAAATACTTTACAATTTATACTAAACTCCATTATTGTCTGAATGAGACTTCTTGATGTCAGATTTGATTTAGAACCACATTTAAAAGTGACCCAAATGGATGCGGAAAAAAATCAACTCGTGTTTTTGCAATTATTTCACATACAACCCAACCCCATGGAAAAAAATAAAAAAATCACAGTTGGTTGACAGTGCCAATAGACTTCATGTCCATAAACTAGCAACTTTACTGCTCAAGACCAAAAAGATGAGATTTCTTTACATGTGAGCAGCAGAAAGGTTGTGCGAGGCTCAGCATATGCAGGAGGAGAGAGACTAGCTGTGCTTAATCTAGCAGATGAACAAGCACAGCTGGATTCTGATGCATGTATGAGAGAGAAGCAACACCGATAAACTCATCCTGATGCAGAAGGCATGAAATAACGGAGCTCACACCTCAGATGGGGTCTCTGGCGTCGTGGCAGACCACCAGTGAGTGTTTCTGTGTTTGTACCAGTGTTAATATTGACAGCAAATTTGGATTTAGTTTTAGTCATAGTCTTTTGACTAAAATGCCATCATAAATTAGTCATCTGAATTGCTTTTAGTTTTAGTCGACTAAATATCATAAGATTTTAGTTGAGTAAATCTACAGTAGATTTAGTCGGCTAAAATCTAATGGTTTTAGTTACAGTGCATTTATTAAGCATTTCTCTCAAATTTCCAAACTCATTATATAGGTTTGATATTAAGGTTTTATCATGATAGCCACCGGTTTAACTGCGGTGACGCACAACATGCCTTTATGTTAAAATTAAATAAAACCACGTCTCATAAAGAACAAGAACATGGCTTTCTTTTTAATGAAATACCAATGGTTATATAGACTAATTATGCATTCTTTATAGCAACTTGTTTACCATATTCTTCATTCTTTCAAGCAGACATATTTATTTCTATAAATAAATTGAGATTAATCTTTAGGGCTACTAAAGTTTTTCAGTCAAGAGCAGTGCGTGATTTTCTGTCTTTCTGTTGTTGCTTGATTAATATCAATGACTCGGACAAGAGCAAATAAATTAGGCTGCTGTCCCTTTAAAACCGAATGCACAGCTGCAATGGATGCAATGTACTGATACACGTTCTCCTTGCTGTTTACGTTCACTTAAGACGTAATCAAAGGTGTTTACGTGAACACTTGTCAAAACAGACAATTCGACATCATTTTGTGTGTAATTCTCCGTTCATGCGACGCGAAAGAGTACTCGCGCGCTGTGAGAGGCGCTTTCTGTGTGTGTGCTTCAGTGTCTGTGCTCAGAAAACCGAACCAAACTGAGTTCTCTCTTGCGTCATCAGATTTATACTGTTGTCTGTGAAAAATATGTCGTCGAAAATTATGACGAAAATTATTTGTCAACGAAATTAACACTGGTGCATATGTGAGTTTTGTTTTAATAATGAACACAAACAATATGTGCATGTATTGATCATATATTGTGTTGACTTACTTTCTTGAGGGGAACTGGTCACTTAGTGATTGCTGTGTTGCGCGTAAGTAGCTCTGCCTCCGTGCGGCACATTTCGGCGAGGGTTTGGGACTCCCGTCAGAGTCGTCACTATCCTCAAGGTCGCCCATGGCTTTGACGTAACTGCCGCTACGCATCCGTCTACAGGGGATCTCGCCCATGGGCCCGCTTCGGCCCAGAGTCCCCATCCAGTCGCCGGTGGACGGCATCTGAACAAACATCAGACAGACACTGCAGATGCACGTTCACAGGCATTCTGATTTACAGACTACAAGCTTCAAAATAAAGCTTCCAGAAGGTGGTTTTCACAGTAATGCCATTGAAAAAGCATTTTTGGTTCCCCAAAGAACCTTTAAGTGTTTTTTTTCTTAGTGTGAAGGACATTTTAAAAATCTAGTAGAAAAAAAGTCTAGGACAAACATTCAATGACATGACAAGACATGACTTCTGAAAACTGTATCAGAAAGAATTGAGTTTATGCTTAAAACAAGAAAGAATATATATTCCAGTGGGGTCAGAAATATAAACTTAATTTAAATGGAAACATATTTACACCAGAAAACAAGACTTAGTATTTAATGTCATTTTGCTGCTTATATATCTTAAATATCTTCTTATATATCTTGGTTCAGATATTTGTAATGGAGAACAAGACAAAAATATTAAGAAAGAAACTACACGTTCTTCTGTGTTTTCTGTAAAGCCAGTCATCTAAACTGCTGTACTTGATGGTCATCTATTTTTGTGTTCTCATTTCAGATTTAGCCCTTAATAAACATCACATTAAGAAAATAAAACACCCCATTATAATGAGGAATTCAGACATTTAATGTTTTTAAACGTTAATTTTATGTTAGATAACACATATTATAGTTCTTGCAACAACAACATGAGATTTGAATCTCTAATACTTTATAAACATCACAATATGCCAAAGTGTACCATATTTGTGGAATTTGTCTGAAAGCTACATGATAAATAAAACCCTGACACACACACACACACACACACACACACACACACACACACACACACACACACACACACACACACACACACACACACACACACACACACACACACACACACACACCCACACAACACACACACACACACACACACACACACACACACACACTCACACACACGCACATAATGCTACAGAATTACAAATTGCAACAAATTAGGAGTGCTGTATTTTTTTAATTTCTACTCAACCATCACTTCGCAACGATACAACCTTGTGAGAAATATTCTGTAGCTTTTAAGTTGCTAAATAATTTTACTGATAAAATCGTCACAGTAGCGCTAACACGTTTCTGTGCGTGTATCCGTGTGTGCGTGTGTGTGTCTGTACTGTGAGTGCGTTTGTAAGGGACAGAAAGCAGGAGAAATAGAGTATGTGCTTTCTGTACATAATAAAACTTGAAATTATGAACAGTGAACTTATGTTTACTCATGAGCTAAGAACGAAAAATAACTTTGCTGTGAGTATATGAGGGCCTTAAGTGTTTGCTTTAAAACTGCAGTATACCTTAGGCTGAACACACCTGATCTAAAGACACTCTATCACCCCCTTGCCCACTGAGGTTTGCTTCCACCACAGTAATACAGTACACAATAACCGTGTGTTATCCATGCACTCACCCTCCCGTGCACCTGCAGGAAGTGGCAGCCCATATCCTGCTGGACAGATTTGGACTTCAGCAGGGTGCGATCCAGTGTGGCCGAGCCCTTCTGGCACACCTGTCTGGTGGGTCCTAATGTAAGCGTGGACCAGGGTCCCCCTTTACCAAAGTTCCCGTCAAACATCGGCCCTCGGCCTCCTCCGATCCCCCCACCACCTCCACTGCCGCCACCAGGTCCCGGGAGTGCAGGGAGCCCCTGGTGCTTCAGGTCACTGTTACTCTTTGAGGATTTCAGCATGTGCTCGCTCATGGTGCTGTAGCCCTGCATGAAGTACCTGGATGCCACCTGTCCGCCCGGCCCTGGTCCGGATCCCACCCCTTGCCGACCCAAAGTCATCATGGCCTTTGGGTTCCTATAGTTACTTATATCACTGTCCAAATCATCAGAACTCCAGTATCCAGACATATTGGATCGAGGCCTCCGTTTGGCCGTTCCTTCGCTCTTTACCCGGTCTTTGCTTTTGCTCCGATGGTTTTTGTCATCGCTGCTCGACGATCTGCTGTTGCGGCCGTTCATGTTTCCCTTAATGGCGGAGTTTTCCAGCGACTGGGATTTAGCGAACAGTTTCTGGACGGAGTGAACTAAGTAGCGTATTTTTCCCGGACTGTCCGTGCGCTGCTGTTCCTGCTGTTTGGTCGTCGTCACCGCAGTGCTGCGATGGAACTGTAACGTGCTGAAGCCGTCCTGTTGCCCTGGCAACTGTTTCTCGAACTGGTCCAGGAGGTTGGGTGTCAACCGGTTCATCTTCCCTGCCCCTAAATGCCAAAAGTACAGGAAGGTAAATCAGGATAAACTCAAAATTCATAAAGCAACATGTGATAATTCAGTGTGAAAACCCTGCATCTTATTCACAGAAATTTTTGTCAACTTAACCAGGTGCTAATTAGCTTTTGAAAGTGAATTTAGCAGTAAAATGTAGAATAATGTTATGCAAATACAAAACAGTATTCTGTCATTATTATTTCAAAGAAAATGCAAATGATTTATGTTGTATTTTAAGAAACATGAAAAAAGTCTTTAATAACAAGATATACATTCTGAAGGTCAGCTGACTCCTTTGTCTTTTATTTCTCACACATCTCTGAGGTTTACAGGCCTTGCATCCATTGCTCTGTTTGCTTCATCACTAACTGCACCTTGAAAATTGTGATCAGCACTAATTTTGCAGGTCTGGTGTTTTTCTAATTTTTCCAGGTCTGGAAGAAACACTTCATTTATACAGGTAAGTTTAAAAAAAGAAGAAGAGTTTATTAAAAGACAGGAGACAACAACAACTGCCATATAATTACACCAGAACCAACATATGAAGAAGATGTGGCACGCCAGGTTTGATGTCACTGATAAATCAAGTAAAAAATATTACGAGGTGCCAAGTTTGAATGTTATAAATGATATTGGACAATGAACTTAAATTTTAGTCAGTTTTATATGATTTGTATATGTGCATGAGTCATATGGAGGACTGTTGTAATACTTTTATGGTTCAACAGCCTCCAGAGCAGCATAGACATTATATAATTATCTTATGTGTTCCATTAAAAAAAAATTCATTGTTTTATTCAGCAAGGATGCATTAAATGTATCAAAAGTTACAGTAAAGATATTGATGTTACAAAAGATTTCTATTTCAAATAAATGCTGTTCTTTTGAACTTTCTATTCATCTGTGAATCCTGAAAAATCAAATGTATCACTGTTTCCACAAAAATATTGTGCAGCACGACAGTTTTCAACACTGATAATAATCAGAAATGTTTCTCGAGCAGCAGATCAGCATATTATACTGATTTCTGAAGATCATGTGACACTGAAGACTGGAGGAATGATGCTGAAAATTCAGCTGCGCATCACAGAAATAAATTACAGTTTACTATATATTCACATTGAAAACAATTATTTTAAATTGTAATAATATTTCACAATATTACTGTTTTTACCAGTACTGTTTTTTTTTATCATATAAACAGAAGAGACTTCTTTCAAAACCATTAAAACATCTTACCAACCCCAAACCTTTTAAGTTTATTTATTTTTTGTTTGTTTTAAACATAAACCTCATTAAATTCATGCTTAAAAGATGAAAAAAGAAGCAATTTAGAAAGTAAGTCTTATTTATTTATGCAATTTTGCATTTATTTTTATGATGTTTAGCTGCATACAGCTAACTTTTTATAAAAGTTTCTCAAGACAGCCCTACAGTTCTTACCCGATATAGTTGCGGATCCGCTGGTGATCATGGCAGTCCGTCCCACTCCGAGACCCATTCCCATGGACATAGATGTCCCCAGCGTCCCGGAGCTGATTCCCCCGATGCTGTCAGCTGTGTGACCGAAGTCGCCCTGATCGAAGTGCGAGTTGTAGTGGATCCGGGGGAAGGTGCTGCTGGAGGACAGCTGGTCGTTGAGGGGCATCAGGCAGTCGGGTGACGGGGAGAAGTGGTGAGGGTCCAGGGTTCCGTAATGCTCCATGGCTGCTGGGAGGAGAAACGGGGCGTGGGACAGGGTGGAGGAGGCAGACGAGGGGTACCGAGGGTCCCGGTGACTGGGAGAACGGGGCGGCTCGCAGTCGGACAGGGGGCGGGCGCGCTGGGGGGTGTAGCCTTTCATGGCAGAACGGGGCAATGCCCCCCCACCCTAGATCAGGAGCATGAGCCCACCGGGGAGAAACAGAAACCCTGGAGAAAAACAGGAAGAGAGAGAATTAGAATATGCAATGTAAAAAATTATTCATCAAGCTAAGTTTATTGGAGTATGTTTTAGAAGACAATACTATGGAAGTTTGTTTCCGCAACTTTTTCTGCAAGGTAACTGCAACTTTTTATCTAACAGTTCTGATTTTTTTGCTTGCAATTGTGAATTTTTTCCCTTGCAATTCTGACCTTTTTTTCTCTCAGCATTGTGAAAAGTCACAATTATCTTTTTTCTTTTTTTTTTTTTTTTTTCAAGACGGAATCAAGCTTCCATAAAATCTCATCGTTTCTACTTCAAATATTTTGAGTTTAATTCAGTGTGTTACTTCCCATTTGTTATATGTAATTAATTGTGAAATTTACTAGCAATTTCTGAGTGAAAATAATTTCAAAGTAAATCCTACACAACACTGCAAAAATTATTTTCTTTTTTAGCATTTTTGTCTTGTAGTACAAATATCTAACATTATTAAATCAAGATACTAAGATTTACTTGAGAAGCAACATTTTATTTTGATACATTTTTCAGAAGACAAGAAAAAAAAGAAAGTAGAAAAGTAGAAAAGTTTGTTTTCCTATCCCGCTAGCAGATATTTTTTTCTTCGTATTTTAAGCTCAAACTCACTTAATTTTGATGCAGTTTTCAGAAAAAAAGACTTATCTTATGTGAATTTTTCTGCTCAAGTAAATGTTGTAAATGTGATAAGATGTTAAGTCTTGTTTTCTGAAATATTTATATCATTTTGCTTCTTATGTAAATGTATCTTGACTTAAGATTGTTTAGTTATTTGTACTGGAAATCAAGACAACATTTTTGCTGCATTTTTGTTTCAGTGTAGAAACATAAAAACTAGGTCTTTGCATTTATTTAGAAGAATTTGTGGTTACTGAGTGAACACGCACTGCTTCGGCTGTGTGTTCACGGTGTGTGTGTGTGTGTTCACTACTCACTGCTGTGTGTGTGCACTTGGATGGGATAAATGCAGAGCACAAATTCTGATTATGGGACACCATACTTGGCCACACATCATGTCACTTTTTCACTTTTTCAATCATTCATTAGCACTAGTAATAGTACACTCTAAAAAATTCTGGGTTATTTCAACCCAACTTTGGGTTGAAATAACCCAGCATTTTTTAGAGTGTAATGCTGCACAAATATTACTCGTCTGGTTTTCAGTCGTGAAAATTCGCACACAGAATGACATGCATGATTAATGGAAAGCTGCACAGTTCTTTACATGACAGAAGTTGAGTATACAACAAATACAATCATTATGCTAATTCACAACTGTACATTCAAAAAGTGTATTATATTCTATTGTTATTAGATAAATTATTAGTATTTATTGTTTTGCTTTAATAATATTGCATTTTCTAATTATGAAATTAGAGGAAAAACATCTGAGAAGCAGTAGGCTTCAGCAAACATTTCCACTTGCTCTTAATTTAATCTCATTGCTCTCTCAAAAAACAATTGAGATAATAAACACTGATTTGTAATTTTTCTTAAACTTTTGTCCTTATGTTTCAGTAAAAATATCTAAACAAGAAGTTATTCAAAAAGCAAAACTGCTTTAGATGATAAGACTTGTTTTAAGAGAAAATATATTGAATAAAGTTGATTTTTCTAATCAGATTTTTTTGTTTTGTTTTAAATATAAACCTTACTAAATTTTAGATTTATGCTTAAAACACGGGGGAAAAATATTTAGGAAGTAAGGTGTTCTCTTATGAGACTGAAGTCCTATTTTTCATCATTTAGTCATGTATGTAGTTATTGTTTATTTAAAATCACAATGATTGTGATACGACATGTGACACCATTTTTCCAAAAGCCATCTCTCTCTCTCTCTCTCTTCACATGCCAGGATTGCGCTCACAGACGGGCTTCATGGAGGTAAATCGGATTGAACTGCTTGATTGCCCAGACCGTCTGCGCCGCGTGTCACCTGCTCGACACTCCTGCTAAACCTGCCTTCAGGAGACCGGCTTTAACTTCACAGAGACCAGAATCCTGTCTCAGTCTCTAGATGTGAAAGAGCAGCCACAGACAGACATGAGAGAGAGAGAGAGAGAGACAGAAAAACTAAGAGTGAAGCGGACAGACGTGACACTTGAAGCAGAGCCACCCATCAGCAGGACACACAAACAAAGCAACATGTTTCCTGTGAGAGGAGACGCGCCACGGCCGAGATTTCAGCTGAAAAACAACCACAGGAGCCGCAGATGAAGACAGGTGATCGAACAGCAGAGGAAAGGTCATTAAATCCCAGAAGACGACGAAAATAAAAGATCTTAACATTAAACTGTGTGCTGCAGAACGCACACACTAACACAGCAAAAAACACTCTGTTATACATGTACAAATATCTAAATAAGAAAAATTAGACAAATATACAAAAGATATTAAGCATTAGGCTAATAAAAAGCTGCATGCAATTTATCAGTATCCAAATAAATTGTGAAAGCTGATTTTTTGTAGTAATTTTTTTTAACCCAAATATAATACTAGAACAGAAAGATATTTATTTAATATATTTTAAAATATCTAAAAAGGAAAATAGGAAAAATGTGCATGAAAATAATGTCCCAATGTACAAAATTCTTTATGTAAAATACTATGATTCCCTATTTCTTCTCCTTTGATTTGGGGGTGAAATATGCCCTGTGCATTTGTCTGTATGTGTTTCTGATCATGTGTTGTTCATCACGTCTGTGTTCAGCCTGAGGATCTGCTCTGACTCTAATAAACATGAATTATTGTGATGCTGTTGTCAAACACACACCTCTGTTCACCGGAGAATTAAAACAGCGTCACAGATTGTTAGTGTGAATGTTTACCTCTAGTGAACAGATCATATTTTTCAAACTTGTTGGCCGAGCGTCACCATCTGCTGTGGAGTGTGAGGTGTGTTTAGCACAGGTGGGCTCTGATGCAACACACACACACACACACACACACACACACACACACACACACACACACACACAC
>NW_015505696.1:455102-455550 GCF_001515645.1 Sinocyclocheilus grahami
CACACGCACACACTCACACACACACACACTCACACACGCACACACACGCACACGCACATGCACATGCAACACACACACACACACACACACACACACACACACACACACACACACACACACACGCAGGTTTAAAATGCAACACTCAGTTTTTTATCCAGCAAAGGGCCGCTCACTCGTTTTGACAGCAGGGGGTGCCAAGAGGCAAAACATGGTGCTGGAGCACCTAAAATCAAAGCAAAACTCTCCTAGAGGAAGATGCTGAAGATGAAGATAAAGCCAAACATGCAGTAATCACTATCCATTTTTCAGTTCTCTAAATACAAATAGAGTGAACTCAAAATGTGTTTGGACACTTAAATCATGTTCAAATGTTAAAGTTTCATTAAATGAAATCAAAGTTTCACACACACTCACACTCACACACACACACACACACACACACACTCAC
>NW_015505696.1:455598-483776 GCF_001515645.1 Sinocyclocheilus grahami
CACACAAACACACACACACACACACACACACACACACACACACACACACACACACACACACACACTCATCATCTGAAAGCAACAATTTGCCAGAGAAACATCTCAGTCAGACTGAGGAAACCATCTGTTCCCCTCACGGCCCCACACACACTCTCACACACACACACACACACACACACACACACACACACACACACACACACACACACACACACCCAATCTCCCTCACACCTCTTTCTCACTTTCTCTCACTCGCTTTCCCACAGACTTCATCTATCCATCGACAGGAGACAAGAACAAAGACTCCATCATCTACATCATCATCATCATACAAAACACCTGACAGACAGAAAGACAATCAGATGATAGATAGATAGATAGATAGATTCTGTACGTCTTCTGTAAGGGCTAGGTTTAGGTGTAGGGTTGGTGTAGGGCGATAGAAAATACAGTTTGTACAGTATAAAAACCATTATGACTATGGATAGTCCCCGTAAACCCCATACCAACATGTGTGTGTGTGTGTGTGTGTGTGCGTGTGTGTTGGGGTGTAGAGGTTGTGTTCAGATGAAGGTGGGTGGTATCAGTGTGTGTCCCTGAGAAAGTCTCACAGTAACCTTGTCCTAATTACATTCTGCAGTGCTGCTTTTGGCCTATTTCCACAGCTCCAAATATATTCTCTCACACTCTCACACTCTCTTAGACACACACACACACACACACAAACACACATTAACGCATCAATAATACACGGTTACATGAAGACAGTCACGCCGCTGCTGTCAGGTAATATAGCGGGATGCGAGTCCTAACCAGGTGTGACGCGACACGCATACAGCTACATCTGTAAAACATTCACAGCCAATCAGATCACATCTGATATTTAAAATACATTCACACGTACAAGCGAGAACAACACAAGCTCAAGTTAGAAAGCGAGGGACCAATAACCTATGCTGCTGTTTAAGACAAAAACTCATTAACACAAGAATATTATCACTAACGCCTGGTAAGAACACAGTGTCAGAGACGGTCAAATGTGTTATTAGCTCATTATCTGCTTCAAGTGAAGCGTTTCCTGCATGTGGACTAGAAAAAGTGTGCTGGTGTACTAATAACAAGACAACTTGCTTTTGCTGTCTATATTCCTCTGCTGTCTGACATGAGATTGATCAAGTGTGACCAGCTTTCTGTAAAGAGGCTGAAAAAAAAACATTTTGTTTGGTCTCCACTTCTTCCTCCTTTAATGTTGGAACAAAATGTCAAAATCAGCATGAGATCCTTTAATTACAGCGTGTTTGCTGTGGGCATGTGCCATATCTCTGCATCTGCACCAGAGGGTTTGTGTGTGTGCGTTTTTGCTATAAACTATTCATAATTTAAAGTAGTTCAACTAAATATACTCCCTTGATAAAGTAGGTATATGACAAGCTACTAACAAAAAATATATACATTTATTTAGGGGGGCAATCTATATCAGATGAACAGATTAAAAACAAAAAAACAAGAATGTTTTTTCTGTCAGGTAGGGTGACAGCATTAACTATGAACAAATTATAAAATGAATAAAAATGTAAAAATGTAATTAAGCAACAGTTATAAACCACAGTATTTATGCATATGTTAATATGAATGTTTTTCATGTTTTATCAGTATTTATTAATACAGTGTGCACACTAATATGTATTTTATTCATATTTTTATTTCAAATGGCTTCAAAAAATTAAGCTTTGCATCACATAAAAATATATTTGTCTTCATAATCTTTCAAAAATATTTTTTGACTCAAACAAAACCAGTTACTTTGTTACCACAAGTACATTTTTAGATTATTTATCATCATATTTTTACATTCACAGTTTATATTAATATACATATATTTAATATTATTTAGAGCAACTTCTGTGAACACTATTGAGTGATGACTCTCTGTGGAATCAGTCAATGGTTTTTGAATCACTTCATTGAAAGTGAATCATCTGAATGAACTGATTCACTAAAAAAGATAGTTAGCTAGTTATATTATAACTACTGTGTTATAGTATACCAGTAGTGATCAGTCACACAGCATTTATGGCATTTTAAGGTGACTGGCCCAAATAATGTTTCCATAATTGATGCTGTCCCCAAACTCAAGTGCTCATAGTATTGATCATATCATAGGATGAGTTGAATTCAATCCTAATCAAACCCATCTGAGCCAGGCTTTCTCTAGGGGTGAATTAAGGATATCTGAGACATCTTTTTGCAATGAAATTCTGAGTCATTCTCCCAGTCATTCTGAATTAACCCGTATTTATATCAGACCTCTCTGGCTTCAGCAAAACATACAAATCATCCATTTCAGTCAAACACTATTAGACAGAGTAATAAAGAGATGGGGAATATTTTAGGTGAATGTGCTCTACTAAATACAATATGCCAAAAATGGATGCAAAGTTTTGTCATTTGTTGGAAGACACAGCTTGTTACTGGAAAAGCCAAAGTACGTATATGAAAACAACTGACCTACTGTCAGGGTAAAATGTGATTACTTTTAATTAGTTAGTGCACAACAACGTGCATAAAAAAGGTTCCAAACCAGAGTTACAAAAAATAAATAAATAAATTGAGCAAAAAAGCTCATTTATTTCTCAAGTGCTTAATGATATAACACGATACAAGGCCAAGCAATTATTTCATTGAGATAATAATGAGCTCTTTCAAAGAGGCCATGTTTGCATAATGTGCTCACTGTGAAAATTAATAAGCAGCATCTGAATTTTAAAGTCCAAATTTACCATTTTAATGCAAACGTGTGCTGTGCAGCCGAGGACTCGACAATCAGGTGAATGCAAAGGACAGAAGATGCTGATTAGCAAAATCTTTTTATCTAAAGCAAATTAAAGTTCACTCATAACGATGGTGATGGTACCAGACGGTGATACTATGGTATTTTGACATGAAACGATGGCATTTTTAGTTAAAAATCAAGAACTAAAAAGAACTAGAAAAAGTAACTAAAAATTTAAATGAAATATTTATTGATATTAATGAATTGAAAATATGAATAATGCCATTTTTAGTTCAAAATCAAGAAGAGCATGGCATTACCCTCATGGCAGTGTCTAAAAAACACAGTTGTTAACCAAAAGCCATGGTACTGTATTGTATAAAATATATGTATATACTGTATATAAAATCTTATTTATATTTTATTTTATATTTATATTTTATTTCAGCTGTGCCAAAGTATCTTTTCTCATTTTCTTTTGGAGTAACTTAAAATACTACAATAACTAAAATCAAAATCAAATATATATAAAAAATGTGCATATAAAATTTGTATATAAAGACATGCATACAACTAAAACTACATAGACACATAAAAAAAAAATAAAAAAAAACATGAAACAAAATTACAAAAAAGTAACTAAAAATTAAAATGCAAACTGAAAATATAAATATAAAAATAAAAATGAACAGGACATTGGAAAAAATTAATTAAAAACTATAATAATGTATCAGTGATATTAAAATAATATTTGTAAGGTGTGGTGAGCTACTAAAACATACTTACATTTGTAGGTCATCCTAATTCTTTGCGCCAAAACCAGATGGTGAAATTTCCTGTTGAAACAAAGAGTTATTAGCATATATGCAAAACAAATATAGATCATATTCATGAGATGACTGAAGTGACTGAATTGTTCGTCCTGAAAGACATGTTTCTAAAAACAGCAGTGTTGCTGTCATGGGACGGTTGGATGTATTATGGATGTGTAACAGGAACACAGAAATCACTCTCATCAGTCTTTACCTGTTTCTCTTTGAGCTCACCTTCATGCATATTTACTGCAACATCAACTTTCATGACCTGACACGCCACATCTGAGTAATATGCACATGTCTGTGTGCTAAAGATTCGTCTCCAAAACCATCCATATTAATGGGATTATAGTACAAAACAATATTAACAAACATGAAAAACACATACTCTCATCGCAGTGAACCACTGATTCACAACAACGGCTGAGAAATCTACTACATGAGTGACAAAAAATTATCTTTATATACTTTCTGTAAACACTTTTGGGGTTCACATTGAAAAGTTTAAAAGTTTGGGGGTTTTTATTCATCAAGGATGCATTAAATTGATCAAACGTGCCAGAAAAGACGTTTATAATGTTACAAAAGATTTATGTTTCAAATAAATGCTGTTCTTTTGAACTTTCTGTTCATCAAAGAATCCTGAAATATAAAATGTATCTCAGTTTCCACAAATATATTGTGCAGCACAACTGTGTTCAACATTGATAATAATCAGAAATGTTTCTCGAGCAGCAAAGCAGCATATTATACTGATTTCTGAAGATCATGTGACTCTGAAGACTGGAGGAATGATGCTGAAAATTCAGCTGTGCATCACAGAAATACACTACATTTGACAAAATATTACAATAGAAAATGGTTATTTTAAATTGTAATAATATTTCACAATATTACTGTTTTTATTGTATGTTTGATCACATAAATGCAGCCTTGGTGAGCAAAAGAAACTTCTTTCAAAAACATAAAACATTTTACAGATTCCAAACTTTTGAACAACCCAGACAAACACAACTAACACAACAAATATAACACATGGACAGAAAGAAATGATCGCTTACAATTGCCTTCTTGTGATATTTGTGTGTGTATGTGTGTGTGTGTTTGTTTGCAGCCAGTCTTACTACATTCCTAATTAATCCAATCAATCTTCTCACAGACTTAATTGTGTCACGGATGCAAAAATGATTACAGGGTCAATGTGATGATAAGACAATCTCAGGCAAGACAACACACACGCACACACACACACACACACGCACGCACGCAGCTTCTAGCTTGCGTTAATTGCTGTGTTGTTTTTTTTCTTCTATTTTTATTCTCTCATTCGCTTTGCTGATTCTTTAGTCTGCTTCAATGAGAGTATGTAGCGTCTGGACCATGCAAACACACAATATATATTTTGTTATCTAGATTTAACAAATACTCTGTAACACCCCAGGAAGCTGAACAGGCCCCTGGTTCTATAGCAATGCTGACACCCGATACGTTTACGACCTCCTGGAATTTAGGTGAAGAAAATTGCTTCCTTGCCCATAAGGAAAATCCACAAGGGAAGGACTTTTCTTTGCTAATTAATTAATAGGAAAACCTTTCTTTGAATGAACACACATGATCCTTCAGGTCATTGGGTATATTATTGTCATCGTGTATTTTGTCTTTGAAATTGTATACTGTGATGCAGGTTTATAATCGAAACACACTCCTGTCATCCTTTCACTATTTGTAATCCTACCTTGTCTAGTATCTATGAATTCGCCTTCTTATGATCGAAACAAGCGTGTATATTATATATTGGTACATAGGCAATATATATTAGGGTCCTGAGAATCTTTAGTAATTTCGATTCAAGTCCATTTGCAAATTACCATGCTTAGAGACAAAGGGTCGTAAAACCCTCCAGCAATTGCCACCTCCCGCTCGGAATTTCCATCTTTCTCATTGGACAAGCCCATCTTGAAAGGCGGGGATCTTCTCCGACCTTAAAGGCCCTGCTCCAGGGACCCTCCCAGTTGGTGGTTTGTTGGAATTCTGAGAGGCGGTGAGACAAACGCTCCCGGTAACCCTAAGCTCGAGTTGTCACGTCCTGTTAAAATGTTTGAGGGTTCATCTAAGTCTTGATTTATTAAAGCAGAACCGCAATGTCTCGTTTGTTTGAAAGCGGCCAGATACTGAGCCTCTTAAAAACCAATTGTGCTTCGGGCTGCGTTCAGAGACTCACTTCTTTCTACATGTATTACTCGGCTCCGTCAGGATACCGCGCTTTATTGAACTTGAAATAAACTGCAAACAATCCACGTCTTCAGGCTTTAGATGTTTAATGAGGCAGTTCAGAGCGCCTCTAATTGGTGTTTGGTGAGTTTTTTTGAGATAGCACTTTAATTTCTTTCTTTGAGCAGAATAAATGTAGTATACAGCGTTGAGTAAGTTTCTCAAAAAAAGTAATCCACTATAAATGACTACTTCAAAATTGCAATTTGATTACATTACTGATTACTGCATTTAAAAAGTGATCAGATTACTAATTACTTTACTTTCAAGTTTATTTTACTTTTCAAGTTTTCAAACCTAGAAAATACACTACAAAGTCAAACTCATGGTTCTTTCAGTAATTTAATATTGACTTAAAAATCACATAAATATCAAAACAGCAATTTGAACGATCGCTTGCATCTTCTCCTGATAACAGAGAAAAGAACTTAAAATGTTCCATAATTTTTAAATATACAGATAAGAGAAATGCATCATTTGAAACTGTAAAGGGTTTGTGCTTTTGTAAAATAAAGAAAACAAACAGGATGTGCTTTCTGCCGTCTCGGTCTCTGTGAACTTCTTTCTGAAACGCATCACAAAAATGAATGAAAACTCAGCGAATACTTGACGCACAGACATGAGAAATATATCTATAATCTATAATCTATCTATAAATATATATTGAAAACAAATATCCTCTGATAAACCAACGCGAGGTCCAGTCTTTCCCGTCTGAGCTCATTATCATTTCTGTTGAGTAAGTCATTTATTCTTACTTGTATTAGTGTTATTGTGACATAAACTTGTACGCATTTTACTAGTTGGACTTTTTCCAAATTATAATGCCAGACTAAAATATGCAAAATCTTGACATATGATAGGCAACCTTTCATTTAAATGTTGTACGACTCATCTGCATTTTAGCTCGCATTCTCCGGTGATTCATTAAAGGGCATACTGACGCGCAAAACATGATTTTAAAATGCATTTACTTCATAGTTTTTCTTAACACGGCATAACTTAAGTAACAATTTTATTGACATTAGTAACTGTAATCAAATTAAATCAATTAAAAATGTAGCGCGCTACACAGCATTTTAATGCGTTACATTTTATATTTATTTAATTTGATTACAGTTACCCAACTCTGATCTTCTAACAGTAATTTCGAACATTTTGTGCTCATCTCCAACTTTGATCAATCAGAAAGTGGATTTCTTTTGCTGTAACCCACAACATCTCCAGCTCCTGAATTCATGCCAGACTCTCGCTGACATGAAAACACTTCTCCTCCTGACCTCCTCCCACATTTGTCCTGAATCTGTGCTCAGCTTAAAAGAGTTGAGCTTTGAACTTTGGTCCCCGCTGATATCATATTTGGCCAAATTAAACTGCTCTGCAGGGAATAAAACCACCTTTTTTTGTTTTCATTTGTTCTAATGGTCACGTGATCATGATCCATGAGTATTTTGGTTTAACTAGTCCTATTATATAAACCGAAAGGGTTTGCGCTCCATGCTTGGGTTCTTTCATACACTTCAGACCTACATTGAGCCACTATAAGTTTGTAATTAGGAAAGGGAAGCTCGCAAACCTCACTGACATTCCAGTCAGCATTTACACTGATAATTCATCCAAAGATGAATATTTACTCCCCCATGTTATTCCACATCCGTATGACTTAGATAGTTTGAAAAATGTGTGTGTGTGTGTGTGTTTTGTCCATACAATTAAAGTCAACTAGGTTCAGTGTTGTTTTGAACCTCACTGACCTTCATTATATGGACAAAAAATACTTATCTTAATAAGTATCTTAACTGCAAAAAGTGATTGTCCAGTGATTTTGTTTTCCAGTAAAAATACCTAAACATTCTTAAATCAAGATACATTTGTTTGGGATGCAAAATACTAAGATCTATTTTTTTGAAATATTAATCAAAATTAAGTGAGCTTGTGCATAAAACAAGAAAAAAGATCTACCAAAGGGGAAAGAAAAATAAAATAAATTCAAAGGGAAAACAAATTTATTTTTCTTATCCCAATGGCAGTTATTTTTTCTTGCTTTAAGCATAACTCACTTCATTTTGATAAACATTTCAGAAAGCAAGACTTTTTTTACTTGCATTGATTCATCTGTGTCCTGCAGGAAAAAAGAAAATCACACAGGTTTGGACACTTTTGAATTGTAAGAATTTTGGAAAATGTCATTGTTGTGTGGCATCCAACCTTTTTCTCTAATCACATTCAATCAAACATGCAAACTCTGCAGATTCAGTAGCAGGACAGGAAACACCAACAGATTATTTGAGAATAATGTTCATTTGGAATCAATGCAGACACTCAAGAACCATCAAAAGAACTAAATATCATGAAAATCTAGTATTTTTTATGGATTTTTTTTTTAATAAGAACCAGCTCTCGATTCCATCCCTGTGGTTAAAAGATCAAACCAGTGTCACCTCCAGGTGCAAAAACTCCTGCATGATCCTAAATGATCAACTGGCCTCCATTAAGCACAACCGCCCTGCTGCAGGCTCTTCATGACCTATGATATATTGAGAAACAGACCCTCTTCTGTCTTGTGTCCTGGTTAAGGCTCTAGTTATATTACGTCTAAATCACAAAGCTGCAGCCCGACTCACATTCACCCTCCAGAATCTCTTTGTTCTGGTCTCTGGTGCCTGTAGAGATATCAGTCGAGTCATTCCTGGCCTGCGGTGCATTAACAATCCTGATACCTACAGGACAAGATCAAATAATACAACCCTGCTTGGCTGTCTTATTTCATCTCTCTCACCCCACAGCTCAAATATCCTGATTAAGGAACGCTAACCTCTACACAGATTCATCAGCTTGCATGCTGGTATTATTGTGGTATCACTGGGTTTTGATTGATGCGTAAGTTTAGGGTTGGTAGAATTCTTCATGCTTTTGAAAGAAGTCTCTTCTGCTCACCAAGGCTGCATTTATTTGATAAAAAATTTCAGAAAAATAGTGTGAAATATCATTACAGTTGAAAACAGCTGTTTTCTATGTGAATAAAATTGCTGTGATGCAAAGCTAAATTTTCAGCATCCTTACTCCAGTCTTCAGTGCCACATGATCCTTCAGAAATCATTCTATGTTTTGTGGAAACCATGGTTTATTTGAAATAGAAATATTTTATAACATTATAAATGACTTCTGATCAATTTAAGGCGTGCAATGCATAAAAAAAAATCTTATTGACCCATTTTATGCTGTAGGTCAAAGGTCTCTATACACAAAAATAGCTGCAAAATGACATCTAAGTTTAAGAGTATGTTCTAAAATTCCCCTCAGATGAAGAATAAACGGCATTCTGAGTAATAAGAGCAAAAGATCGGTTTACTCAGAAGAGATTCTGCTGTAATCTCATTTAGAATCCATGTCAGTCTGTCACAGAAGATTGAGAATACTGTAGACAGGCGGGTTTAGATTAATAGTCCTAGCATAAAAAAAAAACACATGACAGAGAGATGAAATGAAGAGCTGAAATATCGTTGTGGTCTCTTCTGCTGTATCTAAAGGGATTATTTGTGATCACTACAAGCCCAGATCAGACTGACTCCGGGTTAAGCTGGAAGACAAAACCAGAAGAGAATGAATCAGCCTACTGACAGAGACCACTGATGTAACACTAGTATTAACGTAAAACTGTTTTTTAACAGCATACATGACTAATCATCATTTCTAGTTCCAAACCAGATGGCTCTTTTCTAAATTCAAAGTCAGATGGATAAACATCATCTCTAGTCACTGTCCCTCCACAAGAGCCTTCAGTAAGCTTTGCACTCATCCATATTAAAGTCTGTTATTTTATATCAGAATTTATTTCGGTCTATTTGATCAGAAAACACGACCTGGATTCACACCTGCATCATCTACATGGGCAGCACAGTGGTCAATGTGTCTGAACCACATGCATCTAATAAAATTTCGAAAATAATGCAATAAAAATAAAATACAATAAAATATATGGCTATATAATAATTACTATTTTTTATTATTATTACTACTATTATTAGTAGTAGTAGTAGTAGCAGCAGTGTATATTTTATATGACTGAAAAAAATTAAAATTAAAATAATAATAATGTTTTCAACCAGGTAGTATTATTATATAGCCATATAATAGCACAGTGGTCAATGTGTCTGAACCACATGCATCTAATAAAATTTAGAAAATAATGCAATAAAAATAAAATACAATAAAATATATGGCTATATAATAATTACTATTTTTTATTATTATTACTACTATTATTAGTAGTAGTAGTAGTAGCAGCAGTGTATATTTTATATGACTGAAAAAAATTAAAATAAAATAATAATAATGTTTTCAACCAGGTAGTATTATTATATAGCCATATAATATAATAAGAATTATTATTATTATTATTATTATTTCTAAAAACAAGCAGCACAGCTATTTATTTAAATAAATTGCAGTCATATTGTGATTTCAGTTTTGTTCGATTAATTGTGCAGCCCTATTAAGTATTAAAAAATTAAACACGCCATGTAACTGCATTAATATTACATGGTGCTGAAATGTGCGCTGTTTAATACAATATGCATTACCATAGCAAGGGATGAAAATAATCGTTAGATAACTACTTTCATATTGCTTCTGCTAAAAAAGCGTTATGTATTTAATTTTGTGCATTGTAAACAAAATGTTTATTCAGTTTTTTTCTTTTTTAAAGAGTGCAACTTTTCAATGTTCACAAAAGTGAGAAACACCAAAAGAGCACATGTGTTTTTCAAGTGTTTATAAGTGGTGCATGAACCACATAGCAAGGGATGAAAATAATCGTTAGATAACTACTTTCATATTGCTTCTGCTAAAAAAGCGTTATTATGTATTTAATTTTGTGCATTGTGAACAAAATGTTTATTCAGTTTTTTTCTTTTTTAAAGAGTGCAACTTTTCAATGTTCACAAAAGTGAGAAACACCAAAAGAGCACATGTGTTTTTCAAGTGTTTATAAGTGGTGCATGAACCAAATGACACGCAGAGTCCCTTCATCAGTCTAACACTAACAACACAATTACCAGTGATGAAGACTTCACTCGGACTAATAACTGCATGAACTGACAGTATCCCTGCTATCGTCCCACTGCATCTGAGCTGATTTAACGCTGTTTAAAGGCCTCTATTGCTGGCAGAAGAGATATCTGTCATCCTTCCCTTGCGGTCAATCTCATTTCATCCAGTATCCCAAGAGCCTTTGCTCTTCTCACCACCTTCTCGTGGCATAAACTCACATGAAGACTTTCTAGCTGCAGTTACTGCTTCTAAATTATAATTGAAACCAGCAACACGGTCACAGCTATTTTCAATTATCATCATAGCCCGGTAGATGCCAGAAGGTGCACAGGGACACATCTATGACAATTATAGCAGTTCCTGTCAGAGTGCGACTCGTGGTTAAATCAGCACAAACTACAGCCGCTCACACATTAACCTGAATCATAATTAAATAGCAATTGCACATTCTCCAACAACATGAGCGTATAAACAATGAATCTTAATATGCAAGTTTATTTTAATAGAGTCTGCATGAGCAAAAGTGGAATTTTGTTAAACACAGTGTTGGGAAGCTGCACTGGCAAAAGCTTGCGGCTGGTAAGATGTTTTTGAAAGGTCATCAAGGCTGCATTTATTTAATCAAAGCAATACAGTAAAAACAGTAATATTATGAAATATTATTACAATTTAAAACAGCTGTTTTCTATGTGAATATCTGTTAAACTGTAATTTATTTCTGTGATGCGCAGCTGTATTTTCAGCATCATTCCTCCAGTCTTCAGTGTCACATGATCTTCAGAAATCAGTATAATATGCTGATCTGCTGCTCGAGAAACATTTCTGATTATTATCAGTGTTGAAAACTGTCGTGCTGCACGATATTTCTGTGGAAACCGTGATACATTTTATTTTTCAGCATTCTTTAATGAATAGAAAGTTCAAAAGAACAACATTTATTTAAAATATAAATATTTTGTAACATTATAAATGTCTTTACTGTCACTCTTGATCAATTTAATGCCCCTTTTTAAAATAAAAGTATCAATTTCTTAAAAAAAAAAAGTACTAACCCCAGATTTTTGAATAGTAGTGCACTTCAAAACATTGTAAACTACAATCAACCTAAAATTACAAGATGTTATTTTAGGTACTAAAGAAAAAATAGCTAAATAAGCAATACATTTTATATTAATACAATATAGCACAATATTATAAAATAATTAGTTTTCACAATCAGGGCAGCATTTTTCAGAATGTCTCAGATAAATTTACACTTAATACAAATGAATAAAAGTAGAAACATTAAAAAACTAACAAACAAAATGAACAGGAACATTTAACTAAATTTCTCTATAAAATTGCCTTACAAATACCTAGATATTTATGAATTACACTGATATGGTTCATATTCGAACTTGCCAAAATCCCTCCCAGCGCTACATCAGCAACAGAGATCGTGTGTTTGATCGGTTTAGTTGTAAATCTGGGTGCACAATACAGTCTGATCAAACTGTTCAGTTACGCTACACAGCTACTTCCTAGGAAAAATAGCTTGTTAGAGCAAATACTACTGTCAAGCTCCTGAAAAGGTTAAGTTAATAATATCACTACTTTTGAACCTACACAGCACCTCATGAATCAAGCCACGAGAGAAGAAATGAGTTTGCCACACATAACGCGGACTGTGAGCCAGACGCCCGGATTCATGTGTCTGCGAAGATGGATAGCTGCTTGTGAGGAAACATGAAAACTGAATGGAAGGGAAGGAAGATAAATGTACGCAATCAAAAGCACTCTACGTCTCCACAGACTAGCACCGTACAGTAGAGTCAAACACCGGAAACGAGCTTCAGGAGGTTTCGACATTAACACTGCAATTTTCTTACACAGTATTTTTGACCTTTTTTTCAGTACAAATATCTAAACATTCTTAGATCATGATACATTAACTTGAAAAGCAAAATTCTTAAGAAATTAAGTCTTAGTTTCTGAAAGAAAAAATAAACAAAAAACATCAAAATGAAGTGGGTTTATACATAAAACCCGAAAAAATATCTGCCAATGGGCTGTTAATTCAAAGTAAATATCTCGATTTAAGAATGTTTAGATATTTTAATCAAAAACAAGACAAACATTTTTGTTTAGAAAATAATTTCAACTCCAGCAGAATCACGGTGGTTATTACAATTATATATATATATATATATAAAAAAAAAACATAAAAAACGTTACTTGAAATAAAATAAATGTTAACTGAATTAAAATAAATTGTATATGAAAACTTAACTCATTTTATTTTAGCAACATTTCTTATTTTCATTTAATCTGACTTGGTGTACTAAAATAACAAAAACTAAAACTGAAATAAAAATTAATAAAAACTATACAGATATATTTAAACAACAAAAACGAATAAAAAATTACAAAAATGCAACAAAATTACAAAAACTGGAACTAAAATTAACAAAGCAGAAAATATAAAAATAAAATCTGATTAAAAATATTAACAAAAACTATAGTTGTGTATCAATGATACTAAAACAACACAGTCTAACCTTGAGAATGAAGCTGACTGTGTTGCTACTGTACCTTTAAGACTTCACACTGTCAGGGTGGGGCAAGTTTCTGAATACTGAATACCTGTTGATATGCAAATGTGGTATATGCTAATAGGCTCATGAATTCATAACCACCTTTGATTCCTGAACAAGCTGTTTTTGAGGCTTAGTTTTAATGAGTCTATTGTAAAGAGCAGTATTTTCTCAGAGAATTAGGATTTGGGGATGACTTCAGCGTGCGTCATGTTGTTTTATGGTATCTGTCCACACGCATGTCCAGAGCAACTACAGCGTAACCCAGAGGACATCATTGTTCAGGAGCAGGTCTGCACATGCAATACCCGGCCGAGTCCCTCTGAAAAATAAAATGCAGCACTTGCATGTCTGACTGCTCACACAGGAACAGTTCAGGAATAGCACATAAAAATGACAATTTTCTCATCAGTTACTCATGCATATGTAGTTTGCACCCTCAGGTCATCCAAGATGTAGATGAGATTGTTTCTTCATTGGATCAGGTTTGGAGAAATGTAGCATTGCATCAGTGTCTCAGCAATGGATGCTCTGCAGTGAATGGGTGCCGTCAGAATGCGAGTTCAAACAGCTGATAAAAACATCACAATAATCCACAAGTAACCCACACCACTCCAGTCCAGCAGTTAATGTCTTGTGAAGCCAAAAGCTGCGTGTTTGTAAAAAAAAAAAAATCCATCATTACGATGTTTAAACCATCATTTAACTGATGCACAGGAGTGGTGTGGATTATTGTGATGTTTTTATCAGCTGTTTGGACTCTCATTCTGACGGCACCCATTCACTGCAGAGCAAGTGATGCAATGCTACATTTCTCCAAATCTGATGAAGAAACAAACGTATCTACATCTCGGATGGCCTGAGGGTGAGCACATTTTCAGCAAATTTTCATTTTTAGGCGAACTATTGCTTTAATACAGTATGTTATAATATAACCTTTTTCCCCCCACTTTTTTTTTTAACTTGCGTAAAATGCACAAAATAAAATGCATGTATATTCAAGACAGTCTATGAAAACAAATCTTAATATCTTATGCATTGCCGCTTCGAGTAAATTTATTTTGAGTTTTGATTACAACGGAAAAATAAAAAAAAGTCTGTTTTTTATATAATGAAAGTGCACTGAGTCATGGATAACTTTGAAGGTGAGTTTTATATCATTTTTGGAGCCTCTGTCTACTTTTATTTCCTTTTATTTATTTTTTTGTTCAACAAAAAAGAAAAGGTCAAGTTTGAAGGAAATGATTAAAATTTTTCTGAGAGGACTGACCCTTGAAGGCTAGAGTGGATTGTATATGAAATGTATAAATGTCAAAATATTTCCACCATCATGAATGAAAGCCATCTAAAATTAAAGTAATTGTTTTAATTTCAAAGACCAGTTAAGCACTTTATACAAAGCACCATAGCCATCAAACAAAGATCAATGCTTCTCAGAATCTGTCAATATTTCATTAAATGGTGACTGTTGTTTTTGGCTGACTTCCATCCGTCTCTGCCAGCTCTTAATCAGCCAAATTGCCTGTAGTTGTCAGTCACTGGGTTCCCTTCAGCACTGTTTATGATCTTGTAAATCAGTAATGTTGAAGAGGATTGTGGGCAGAGAAAGACAGAAAAAGACCTCCATCTCTGGTAACATGCCTTCAGGAGGAAGGATGTTAGTCTGTCAGGTTTAACAGCAGCAGTGACTAAGCAGAATAAAGCCCAAGATCAGCGGCTTCTTCCTGCTGCGTGACTCAGTTCTGGTGAGGAGGTTTCAACAAGGAGATCTATATACAGAGCGACTGCCTGGCAAACTGCAACACAATGCAGAAGGGCTGAAAACAAGGCTTTCATAATGACAGATTCAACACAAGGATTGGAAAATTTGACTGTTCACAAACTGTGCTCCAGTATAGCTGTGTGACATTAGCTTTGCTTATTTATCCGTAACAAACAAATACATTTGCAAATGCAAAAGTGAAAATAAAGAGATCATAGAGACATATGCCGAACATAAGGCAAATATTAACCCAACAACCAACTGGAAAAAATTCACACCCTAGCAACCACATTGTGCAAAGTTTTGCCATAACAAGCACTCACATTTTCTTCAAAACAAGTATTTTACTTGTTTTCCAGTCAAAGTATCACAATTCCTAAAAACAAGACACATTTATCTGAAAAGCAACAATGCATAAGATATTAGGATTAGTTTTTATTGATTGTATCTTTACTAATATTTTTCCACTTGTTTTTAACTGGTTTACACTTAAAACAAGTCAAAATACATGTATATTCACAATAAATAAAGTCTTAAAGGGGTCATATGACGTTGATAAAAAGAACATTATTTTGTGTATTTGGTGTAATGAAATGTGTTTATGCGGTTTAAGGTTCAAAAAACACATTATTTTCCACATACTGTACATTATTATTTCTCCTCTATGCCCCGCCTTTCTGAAACGCTTCGATTTTTACAAAGCTCATCGTTCTGAAAAAGCGAGGTGTGCTCTGATTGGCCAGCTATCCAGTGCATTGTGATTGGCCGAATACCTCAAGCGTGTGACGGTCTAGTCGTGTCCTCTTTTGGAAGACCAAACAAAGTAGTTTCGCTTTCACAACGAAACACACAGCGCCTTCACAACATGGCGGCGGCGGCGGCAACAATACTACAGCGAGAATAAAAGTTACGCCTTTGAAAAAGTTTTTCTTTGCGTGAACATTTGGGCGGCGTTATGCAAATCTTCCCACATAGTGACGTAGACATGTGGGGGGGGTGTTTAAACGAGGCATTTTAGGAGGGCGTGGACCAGTCTTAACTTTTATAAAGAATATCTCTTTGGGTTTGAGACTTTAGTCTTTGCAACTTTAGGGATCTTATCTATGCACGAACAGCTTGTAACTCTCCAAAGAGAAAGGAAAACTTGAAATTGCATCATATGACCCCTTTAATATCTTAAGTAAATTGATCTAAAATTCAAGGATTTTAGATATTTTGAAAGGAAAAAGACAAAAATAAGACTTTCTTGGTCTAACACACCACTGATCGTCCTCATGACCTCAAAGACCTGCAGTAAAGCCCACATAAAGTCCCACACACATCTTCAGCCCAGAAGAGCTGTGAGAAGTGGCCCCTATCAGAGGCCAATGATTGTGATGATACGGCGTAATGTGAGGGAGTTTTGGGCCACTGCTCTGCTCAGCAGATTACCAATGAAAGCACCTTTGCCGCTTTGAATAGTGCATGAATGGAATTAGTGCATTAATCCTGCGCATCCCCAGGCTCTCGCATGCCCTACTTTACCAAAGAGAGCAGCAGCCAGCCATTCAGTGCAATTGTTCCCGGAACTATTAGGAATTGTGGGGAAAAAATGGCTGTGAGAATTCTGGGAATGTTGAGAGAAAAAGACGATCATGCAGATAGAGACTTGCTATAGCTCAAGTGCCTTCGGTGCCTTGCTCAAGGGCACCTCAGTCGTGGTATTGAAGGTGGAAGAGAGCGCTGTGCATTCACTCCACCCACCCACAATCCCTGCCGGTACGAGACTCGAACCCGCAACCTTTGGGTTACGAGTCCGACTCAAGGCCACGGTATATTATGCCACAATTAAAGATCAGATACAAAATGAAATTTTCTTTCCGCTTTCCACTTCCTCCTTCTTAATGTAATCTGTCTGGAGAGTGGTGAGGTGAGCGCAGGCAATGCATCATTCTGCACTCCTCTGGTCTTTATTGTGAGCTCTGTACTTATGCATCAAGGCTCCAGGGTTTTTCTACAATAGTGAGGGATGCATCCTCAAAAGCTGCCTCTATCCCACATCTCTGGAGCTGCAGCTGCATTCTGCGAGTGTCCCGCGGGGCATGAACCAAAATGGAGTCTGAACCGGAGTGTGATTGAGTCTCATCTTGTGTATAATATAACCGGCAACACGGCTAGGACTGACTGCAATCTAGTGTGCTGAAATGTAAAATATCACCATCCTTGCACTTAGGAAGTCAATGCAACACATTTTCTAGAGAACATCTGAAGTTAATAGTATGCATTGCTACATGCATACTGAAAAAAAAATGTACTGAATAACAAAATGACTAAATCATAATTCAGCAAAAAGCATTTCACCAATTGAACTACTCCAAATAACTAAAACATCACATATTGCTGAATTTACTCTGCCAACTCAGTTTTTTTTGGCAGACATCAGTCACAAATCTATGGAAGCCACGGAAAAAAAACAAATAATAACAATTCAGCAATTCTGACTTTATTTCTCGCAATTCTGATTTTCTATCTCACAATTTTGACATTACATCTCGCAATTCTGACGTTTCTTCTAAGAATTAAGAGAAACAAAGTCCAAAATGTGAAATATAAACTCAGAATTGTGAGGGGGGGGGAAAATGTCCTTTCAAAGGTTCAATAACATGATATACAGTATCTCTGATAAATTCAACATCAGATTTAGACCAGTTACTGCTACTGACCACATCTAGACCAGTTACTGACCAGATCCATCTACTCGTTAAAATACAGTATAAACCCATCAAAGACAATAATGCCAGCGCATTTATTGAGATTAATGAGCGATGCATGCTTGAGCGTGTTGAGGAATCATGAGACTCGTGATGGGCTGCAGCTTGTGCTCTTCACAGTGGGCTTAAACACTGAGCTCTGGAGAGAGCAGACCACATGTCCGCTCCTGCTGCCAGCCAATCCACATCCAACTGCTGCTGGAGGTTATCCTACACATGCTGACAGCTGACTTGCACGCTTAATGAGGATGGAAGCAGTGCCAGGGTGACATTTACATTTGTGCACTTGGCAGGCACTTTTATTCAGCGCGACTTGTGTTCAAGCATTTCATTGTATCAGTACGTACATTCTCTGGGAATCAAACCCATGACCATGGCTTTGGGTTTATAGCACCATGATCTATCAGTTAAGCTACAGGAACATCAAACTGCATTGAGTTGAAGCTGACCCTAGTTTCTCCAAACATGATCTGCCACTATTGAGGTTCACATATTCAAATGCATTTTATAAAATTAGATGTATTTATGCATTAAAATAAAAGCCACAGCAGTTGATACAGCAATAAATAAGTCCATGTGGGGGGAAAAAACTGTAATGATTGGATAGCTTCTTTTATCGTCCTTGGTTCAAGTTTTAAAGCAATGTGTCTCTTTATCACATTTTTTTCGAGTCTTTGTTCTTCTCATTTGAGACTGTAGTGTTTGTAAAAAGTCATAACTGCATACATGTACATACCAGAGTCATTTTCCCCAACAGGGAGGAATTATATATATATATATATAGGCACTTAGTCATAACTGCGTACATGCATATACCAGAGGCATTTTCTCCAATAGGAAGGCATTAAAAAACATCTATAAAATAAAGCATTAAATTCTATAAATAATGCATACATAAATGCATAAAATAATGCATAAACAAACAAACAAATAAATGCATAAAATAATGCATAAACAAACAAACAAATAAATGCATAAAATAATGCATAAACAAACAAACAAACAAACAAATAAATGCATACAATAATGCATAAACAAACAAACAAACAAACGCATAAAATAATGCATAAACAAACAAACAAATAAATGCATAAAATAATGCATAAACAAACAAACTAATAAATGCATATAATAATAAATGCATAAAATAATGCATAAATAAATGCATAAATGTATAAATCAATCACTCACTCACTCACTCACTCACTCACTCACTCACTCAAATCAATCAACAGTACAAAAATAAAACTAAACAAATAATACGTTTCACTGCATCTCTCTCACTCACTCACTCACTCACTCACTCACTCACTCACTCACTCACTCACTCACTCACTCACTCACTCACTCACTCACTCACTCACTCACTCACTCACTCACTCACTCACTCACTCACTCACTCACTCACTCACTCACTCACTCACTCACTCAATCAATCACTCACTCACTCACTCACTCACTCACTCACTCACTCACTCAAATCAATCAACAGTACAAAAATAAAACTAAACAAATAATACGTTTCAGAGGGAGGCTGCATCTCTCTTGTATCCAGTTATACATAAATTAATGCATAAATGCAGCTGCAGACAGGCCTGTTATATTAACGTCTGCCGCACTGATGGACGGTGAGAAAGCGTCTCACTGGTGCTTCTCAGTGAGGACGGTCCATCAAACACACCAAGAAAGAGACAGGAGAGAATTCAACATGTTAGACGCTTAAAGCCACTGTCACAGAGACTGAAACACACAGCTACACTCGCCCCACCCTTAACCGTTATTAGAATTTGATGGAGCGCCAGTGTCCGAGCAAAATCTGAGCAATACAACCTCTCCATTAGTCATCTTAGAGCAACAAACAGACATTATTGCCGTCGAGTTGTACAATAACACGGATAAGTTGTTGAGAGGCGTGAGCTGAGGATAATGCTGTTATTTCTACAAAGCACTGAATGAGGCCGTGACAAAACGCAAGGAGAAAATCATTTGTCTCAATCCATGCTGGAACATTCACTTCAGCTCTGGATTTTAGCTTTAGACTGACTTCTACAACGTAACTATCAAGCCTATCCTTCATAGTAGGAAGATATCACAGTATGAGTTTTATTTTACGGTAATTGAATGGAAAAATAACTATGCGGTAATGTCTATTTTTGGAAAACACACTGAATTCAGGTGCTTCATCTCGTTTGATTATTTTCTCTGTTGTCTGATTGTCACAAACAAAGCTTTCAGCAGTGTTATTTTAGTATCACTGAGATACCATTATAGTTTGAAATATTGATAAATATTTGATATATTAAATTTGTTTTTATTTTTGTATTTTCTGTTTTCATGTACTGTATGAAGACCCAACTTGTACTGTGAAAAATTTATATATAATACATATTATAAATATGTGTAAAATATTAATATTAATTCATCTAATCAGATGAATCATTCAGCATGTGTCCAATACAGTCATTGCCATATGGCCTTTGTAATCTTGTAAAATGTAGATATTCTGCATAGAGAGATGCATATGAAACGCAAACAACTACTTATATCACATAAGCCATAAAAATCTTAAAAGCATATAACTTTAGAGAGCTCCCATAAGAGTGAACCCCTGTCTGTGAAGTTCATATTGACTGAAGAGCGTGGTGTGTCGTTTAATTATCTGTGGTTTGTACTGGGCCGTAATAGAGGTCATGCGAGTGCTTTGGCAGCACTGACTGATTGACGGGTGACTTAGGGCAGGTTGAGAGGCGCTCTGAGTTTAATGTTGTTGGGATGTGCAGTCGGTGTCTCTGTGGGCTCGACTAATGTCATGTGATGCGCTGCGACTGACTCACTCCGACACCAAGAGTTAAAGGTCAGCCGCAGCCAACAGTCTGTCAGCACTGTACTGTACTCACACAAATCATGCTTACAGTCGCACAGCGTTTCCTGTTAATGCACACTGTATGGTCTTTACACTGTATTATATGATGACATTGATGAAACATATGCACTTTATCCATCATTTTAACCAAGCAGATGCAGTGAAAAAAAAGTAGAAACAATTTTCACTCAGAAATTGCTAGTAAATCAAATAATTACAAAGAACAGCAGGTGACACATTGAACTAAACATGACATTTTGAAGTCGAAAGACTGAAATATTATTTTCTTTAAAAAATCAAAAGATCTTTTCTTTTCAGTGCATCCAGGTAGATTCAAAATGTTTAATATAGTAAAACTATCTAGTTAAAATAATAAATGCATGACTTAGTTTTTCACTAAATCAGCTCAAGGAAGAATGATGTTTAATTTTAATGCATAAATTGAATACAATTAATGAAATATTTACTATTTATTTGAATTCATTAAATATGAAATATTTACATTTTACAGAAACATTTTAATGCATTAATGTTATCTGATAGGGACTATGAACATTTTGTTAGTGATGTTAAATGTCAAAGGCCAAAGAAAAAGTGCATTGAAAATCACTGCAATATTCACGATGTTGATTTTTTGCTAAATCATTGCAAACACATTGTGAATATTTGGGTGCTTCTGTATATTACTGTCATTCTAGTATTTCAGAAACTGTACTCGCTTGGAGAGGAAATAAAAAGATTATTGGTTTGGGTCGAGTTTGGTCTTCAGATTCGACAGTATCGGTCGGGTCAGGGATGCTCGTTTACAGCACTGACTTCAGCTTACTGTCTTTTCAGACCTCTAAAATCAGTCGGACTTGACTCCCTGTATCTGTTACAATCTGTTCTGTACGCTCTCACTGATTCTGTACCGTACTGTGTTTTGCACAATGTATTGTCCATGTGCACATTATATGTACACTACCGTTCAAAAGTCGGAAGTCGTAAGATTTTAATGTTTTTGAAAGAAGTCTCTTCTGCTCACCAAGGCTGCATTTATTTGATCAAAAATACAGTAAAAAATTTAAATATTATTACATTTTAAAATATGTGTTTTCTATGTTTTCTGTACTGTAACATACAATTTATTCCTTTGATCAAAGTGGAATTTTCAGCATCACTGTAAACACTGTAAAGCTGCAAACGTCTGAATACTTAGCATTCATGATTGGAATCAATCACCTGTTAAAATGCTCCAGAGTAAGAAAACACACGTGAGCTGAACGCTGTAAGGCAACTACTGTCTTTAACAAATGAGACCTGGACAACTGTTCATATTCACACATAAAGAACGTGTAAAAATGCAATATTCAAACTGTATATCAATCTGAAATCGGTTATGAAAATACAGTAAAAATGTGAATATAAGTGAAAAAACATACAGTGATTTTATCTAAGATTATTTGTTTTTTGTTATTATTAACCTTGACTAGTATTTATCTAATCATGTATTTATACAAATAGAGAGAAAAACAATAACTTGCTTACATTCCTCAACATCTAAATACCAGCATGCACTGTAAAAAATATTTTTCTACGAAGGCGTTTTAGTGCAACGTAAAATGAAAAAATAAGAATACAAGAATAAATTTTTTTTTAGAAATGTTGTTATGTGCTTTTGCCATTTTATTATTATTATTATATTTAATATTAACATTTAGGTTTAATGAATTTTTTTGTTAAGTTTCAGATTATTTTAGTTTTCATTTATCTCCAGTTAATAGTGTTTTTAGTGCTTCAACTTATACTTACTTCAGTTAGTTTCCTAAGCAGCACTTCTAATTTTCGTGTATTTTACGTTTTTTTCCTCTAATATTTAATTTCCATTTTATTTGAGCTTTATTACAATTAGCAAAAATGTTGTTAACAGTTTTAGTTTCAGTTCAAGTTAACAATACTAACTCTTCATATGTGAAAAAACAGAAATACTTAAAGATTCAATAGCAGCTTGTTTAACTGTAAGAGCAGAAAATGATCATGCAAAACTACATTTTGAAATGAAAACTAAACACTAACGTGACAAGAGACTTCAGAGAGAGAAAAGTTGCAGAACATGATGTACCAAGTCAGTTCTCAGTACAGTGAAACACAAAGCTTCATGTGATAAAACAGATTAATAAACACATCCAAAGGCAGCACCTCAATTTCACAAGGCAGGAATCTAGAGAATCACAGCATCTGACCTTATCCATAAAAATAAGAATGAGATGAGAGCAACCTATAAATCCAAACGAAGACAGACTTCAATAAGAATCTCAACTCACCATTTGAGCAGTGTTTGTCTAGGCTGGCATTCTCTCTCTCTCTCTCTCTGACATATAAGAGACAGCAACACTTCCTGTCTTAACAGGAAGGACAGGATGTTTGGGAAGCAGTAAAAACACAGGAGGTTAACGCTCAGGACAGAGCAGCATAATTGACTCAAAACACCATGGTCTGGTGTCTTCACTAATGTAAAGTGTGCAATGTGCATGCAGATCTAAATATCCAAAAACGATTAGACTTTTGATTTAGTGACACACTCTGCAATGCTAAATTACAATGCAAAAAATCTTTATGGTCCTTAAGGTAAGACACCAGGTGATTATGCTTAACAATTTAACTAATAGATATTACCACAATTCCCCAGTTGATACGTTAAGGCAATTGATTTGTATTACAAGTTTCTGAAATGTTATGCTTAAACATGCAAATGAGCATTATCTAATTAAAAATGAACTAACTTGTATACATTTCCAGAATAGAAATCTGAACAGTGGATAAAGCCAGGTTCGAAATTCTTGTTTCATTTTGTTGTCATATTAGTGTTAGAGTAAATATTAAATAGTAGAGTTACAGTAAATATTAAAATCCAGAAAAAAACTAAACAAAAACATGTTCACCATGTGTTTAGAAATAAAATGTCATTAAATCAGGCAAATATGAACAAACCTTCAGAAAAGAGATAGGAACAAAACGGTAAAGTTTGGTGTAAGTGCTGCTGAAGTACAGGAGAGAAAAAAAGTTATTTAAAGTTATATACTGAAATTGAAACCTACAGATCCAAGTAGATAAAGTGTAATACAATTATGTATTTTAAATGTTTTCTTTCTATTGGCTTAAATGAAGAAGCAAAATAGCCTAAAATCCCAAAATTGTGCAAGAAAAAATGTCCTTTTTAGTGTCTCGTCTTAAATAGATTTAATTTACAGTAAGCAAACTTTCTTTCCTTTTAAAGTTGGGGTGAAAATTAACTTGTTCTTGAGATTCATCACATCCCTCCAGTCTCTTGTTATTCTGAACCAATCCAAATGCATGACACATTAACTCAATAGACCGTAATCAAATGCAAAAACATTTTTAAAAATAAACAAATACATAAACGTAATTAATATATAAAATATCGGTTAAATGCACCAAACATCATTCACACTCACTATATTTGCTCTTGCTCTTCTAGCTAGTACTTCAGCCGAGCACTTTTATGTACCATCCAGAGGGCTAAAAGAGTGTTTTGGGGGTTTTGTACTGTAGAATCACTGCCAGGTCAAAGGGGACAGACAAAGCCACATCCCTCTGAGGTTAAAACACACACAGCAGCTTTATACTCTACCGGGACGCACACACTCCTGCTTTTAAAGTGGATAAAGAGGAGTGTGCTGTGGCGTGTGTGTGTATATATGTGTGTGTGTGTGTGTGTGTTTCGCCGCAGGTCTCTGGAGTGTGTCCCAGCTGTAGGGATTGAGGGAGCACCATTATGACAGATGTGAACCGAAAGTAGATTCAGCCGAAGCTTTTGAGACTTGCATGCACTCAACAAAAACACCCTCCATTATAAATCTCTCTGCATTAGAGCTGCGTTGGGCTGTATGAAATGTGTAGAAATGTGAATCTGATACTCAGTTGATCCTGTTTTAGATATTTCCATGCAGCTTTCAATGGGCGGCTTTACATTAGTAATATGTGAAAGAATAAACTCACGCTATCTGTGTTATAATGTTAGTTCCCTTTCGAACGGTCTCTCCCGTTGCGTCGCTGATGCTTCTGGGGAAACTCCTGTTTACTCTGATACTGAAGCCTGATTTGTTCACATTCTTATAGCTGCAGGAACCAATGGCGCTTCAACACGCCAAAAGGGGAGGAGCCGACCGCTATATAAGTCACATCACACAACCTTATTCTGAGCAAGTAGTATTATAAAGTTTATGACAATTCTATATATGACAAGGAAGCCGTTTGAGTGCATTTGTGTGTATGTTTATGTCAGCTGAGAGAGGTACAGACAAACATGGGAGGAGTATTTAATTGAGTGTTTGGCCTGACAGTGTATTGACTGGCATATTTGCTTGCTTGCGTGTGTGTGTGTGTTGGCACGGCATGATTTAATAAGGCTTCGCGTGCTATATTTGTGACATCCTCATCCTCTAAATGACTTGTTAGTGTTGAGACATAAACGTCACAACAGTGGAAGCTTTAGTCAAATGAATTCACTCCCTCCGGCTCGACAGACGTCAAACAAACGAGACTTTGGACAAAAGCGCTGATCTCACTGCATGTTAAAAAATAATTAAATATTAAATTAAAATTAGCTGAAATTTTCACCCTCAGGCTATCCGACATGTAGATGAGTTTGTTTCTTCATAAGAACATATTTGGAGAAATGTAGCATTGCATCACTTGCTCAGCAATGGATGCTCTGCAGTGAATGGGTGCCGTCAGAATGAGAGTCCAAACAGCTGATAAAAACATCACAATAATCCACAAGTAATCCACACCACTCCAGTCCATCAGTTGATGTCTTGTGAAGCCAAAAGTTGTGTTTAAAACAAATCCATCATTAATTAGTCCATAATCCATGATAACGCTTCCTCTAGTGAAAAAGTCCATCTCTTGTTCTCTCTCACATCAAAATCCACCCACATATTTGTTTAGAGCTGTTTTGGCTTGTAAACAGTGCTTGATCTGTGCAGATTTCATTCCTAATTCAGACCAGATGACGTTTTCACTGGGGAAAGAAATATTATGGATAGAGGACTCATATTTTGTCCTGAAGCAACGGTTTGAAGTTAAAAACATCGTAATGATGGATTTGCTTCTTACAAACACGCAGCTTTTGTCTTCTCCAGATGTTAACTGATGGACTGGAGTGGTGTGGATTACTTGTGGATTATCGTGATGTTTTTATCAGCTGTTTGGACTCTCATTCTGACGGCGCCCATTCACTGCAGAGCATCCATTGCTGAGACACTGATGCAATGCTACATTTCTCCAAACCTGATGAAGAAACAAAATCATCTACATCTTGGATGACCTGAGGGTGAGCACATTTTCAGCATAATGTCATTTTTGGTCGAACTATTCCTTTATTTAAAATTCCAGTTTAATTTGACTTTAATATGAGGACTATGTCATGCACACTTTATTTCTGGCAGGTATCAGAAGTCGACAAAGTCGTGTTTTCAGATGACTACAATGTGTTCAAAAAGTTTAGGGAACTAGATATCCACTAGCTCTATGTTCTGCTTGTTTTCAGAGTTATACCTATTAAAAATGTCGTATTTATTACTTTCGGACAGATTTGCATCACAAATTCTAAACACGTTTTCCAATCAATCAAGCTTTCGCCTATAACAGAGGCCTTGCATCGATGGCAGAGAAGAGTGAACTCATATAGATATTTATCGAACTGAAAAAGCAAACAAACAAAACAGCAAATAACTTTTTAAGCTTGCAGCTGAACATCTGTGTAGGAGAGCAGTGTATGATCATCTCTCACGCAACACACCTCCTCTTCAACCTCGAGCACAACATGCATATTTATCAACGAGACGTTTACCAGCTAAAGGAGGGCAACAGCATAGCAAAAACACTTCAAGGCTTCTATGCTAATGACTATAATGGAAAGAGTGTATTAGCATCTCTAAAACCATATTCCTCTGATTATAAATAAACCTCATTAGAATGTCCTAGTTGCCGATACTTTTAGGTTAAACACTCTGAACTATAGCAGCTGTAAAACTAGAGGAAAAAAAAATCAAAATGCATGTAAAGAGATATTATCGAAAACAAGACTGCTGTTTTGACATAAGAGAATGTTCTCTGTAAACAAACTGCAATATTCAGAAACGTTTTGAAACAGAAACATTTATTCATGTTAAACTGATGCATTCTGAAATCTTCAGAGCTTCTATGCTATAATTGACAAACTAAAACTGTAACTTTTTAAAAAAAAAATGCTGAAATGAAATATAAATATTAGATTTAAAAAAATTCAATGCAAAAAAAATGAGAAATGTTGCCTTGGCAGCCAACTGAAAAAAAAGGTTAAGTTAAAATTCTAAAATGACTACAACTAAAACGGAAATAAAAATACAAGCTATATAGAAGTATTAAATAAAAACTAAATCACAAAAGCACATCAAATGATCAAAACAAATAAAAAATAAAATGACAACTGAAAAAATGTAAATGCTAATTCAAAATATTAATAAATATTATAATAGTATATGAATAAAATTACCCTGCAGCACAAAACCTTTGTGTTTAGCCAGTCACATCAAAGGTCATTTACATTATTAAAAATATTAAAGATACAGTATTAAAAAAGCAATTTAATTCTAATTGAGAGAAATAGTCATAAAACAAAATTAACTGATGACTTCATGTTTAAGAAGCACCAACCAGCAGTAACGAGCTCTCAGCAAACAGGAATACATCTCTAATATCTCTAATGCTTGCAAAATATGTTTACACAATCTGAAATAACTGATATTATAAAGCCCATCACAAAGTTCAAAAAACTAATATGAACCATAACTGAAGCAATGAATACAATTTCTCATCATGAGCGTGATATTCCTCTTCGTCCCAGTAATGAGAGCATCTCATCTAAACGTCTAAACTTCTGCTAAACTCGCTGTTATCCACCATCCAGATGTAGAAATGATCACAGTATGACCGTCATGTTGAGTTCAGTCTGCTGTTCGTGCTCGCAGTGGAAATGGCCACAAATGAATGATTTAACTGAAGCTGTCCAGGCTAATCAGCACATGAATTGAATTTGCTTCAGGAGCCATGAAAACACTGAGAGAGACAGAGATGCTTTCCCTGTATGCTTCCCTTTGACGTTATTAAAGATGCTGTAAGCGATGTTCTTATGGAATAACACATAAACGTCTCCACTTCGTGACAGATAGAGAAATGGGGGAATCACATCTGTGACAGAATCTGACCACGGGATGTTATTGTTTAGCCAATCAGAAGACTTTGAGACTCTCTCAAGCTGTCAGTCATCTTTATGC